>NC_072469.1:20188280-20488280 GCF_027596085.1 Anoplopoma fimbria
ATCTTTGAAATTGTATTAAGCTTATTTAAATAACTTCTGACATTTTTATGGACACAAGGATTCCTTGAAAAGTAATCAGCAGATTAATCAGTGTTTGCCCAAACTCTAGTATAAAAATAGAGAAAACTTCCAGTCGGGATCTTGGATAAACTAATCAGCTTGCTTGACATGTGCTGTACGATGTTGAAGTTTTTGAGGTGTGTGCGCACATCATCTACTCTGTGACCCATAATATCCTTCTAGCAAAGACCTTTACATGAATCCCCACAGAAGGATAATAGCTTGTGTCTGAAGATTTGTCAGTAGGGTCTCAGGATTTATTGGATTTGACTATATGATTACTCTGTTAACCTAAAACTAAAAAAAACATTTATTTCAAGCCCAATATAAGCATATTTGATTATATGGGGACAACTTCCCAACCAGAGGCATTATAATCAAGCTTGTTTTAATCTTGTGAGCCTAATTCCTTTTTCTTAATACATCTCAATCTAACAACATTTTACTATGTCAACATGTGTTGCAGATTAGCAGCAATTAAGCATAAAAGACAGATCTGCTGCTATCTGTGATTACTCTCATATAATACTGTAACCTTCACCATATACCCAGTTGCAAAAAGTCTAAATAATGTTGCATATTAAAATATGAGCAGCTAAACTGATAGACATATTAAGCTCTTCTTATTTTTTTGTCCTGCGTTAGGTGGTGTGTAGTATTATAGCAAGAAATCCAAAAGTGCATTATCACATGGTTACACTGGCTTGTATTGTTCAGCTGTGTGCAGTCAGTGGGCAGAGTCAGAATAAATGTATGTGTATATGTGCGTCACGACGGATTATAACTGTGCTGCGATTTAAGGTCCAGCAAGTTCGTCTGGATGCCTGCATGGATTATATTTGCGGTGTTTTTTTGTTTTAAGTGAGTTCCTGTGAATAAGAATAAAATAAGAACATACATGTGAGCAAACGCATTGCTTGGCTGTCTGGGAAGACCGAAACACTGTTAGATAATGGCTTTCAGACATGCACTGACCCGCTCTTCAGAATCTTGGAGAGGTGCAAAAGACTTCAGAGGAAGAGGCGTCAAGAAAGTCGTTTCGGGTCACTTGAGGTAGATTACTGGAGAGAGGCCGGTAATAATGAGAGGAATACAGGAACAAAGGATGAAGGAGATGCGGTCGAGGATGAAGAGTAAGAGGTTGGATGAGATGAAATTAAGGCACGGGCTTGGATAGAGAAGGTTTCGAGGGAAGAGGAGAGGGGTGTTAAAGAGGTTAAGCGGGAACAAAAGGAGTGCTGAGTGAGGAGGAGAATGGAGAGGATTAATGGAAGATAACTTTAGATGGAAGGAAAGAAACGGAGCAAAGAGTTTAGAGGCACTTCAGAGAAAGGAGGCTGGAAAGTGTGGCTTTGCTGTGAAGAGTGAAAGGGATCTCTATGAATAACACATGGCATAAAAACTGCAATTCCTCACATCTCCAGTCCCGTGTGTGTATGCCATGTGTCAGGAGAGTGGTCCCACTGAGGTAATTGAATCAGGACATGAAAACAACAGGGGAACAGACTCAGGGTATGGTGGTCAGGCACAGCTGGAAAAGCAACAGTCCCCCCCTTTTAAAGAAAAGGGAAGGGAAACACCGGGGGAGTATCTGGGACGACGGTGTCCAGAGAGCTGACTCTACATGGCCCCTTCACAGGCGCCACAGCTCCAGGTGCAACATAGGTCTCTTTAACATCCAATTCTATTCCAAATCCCTTTTTTTTTTTTGCCCACCTCAACTCCATATATCTGGGTTTTCACGCACACACCAGTTTTGTTTCATGTAAACTGCGACTTTCATCGTCCATCCTGGTGTGAGATGATGAAAGAACGGGTGAAAATCGATTCAAACTAGCAGACTGAAATAAACCAGTTTAATAAACCAAAAAAAGCTACCTATAACAACCTCGCTGCTTTTCCAGGCCGGAAAATGTTGCAGGCGAAGGAACCAAAATTGGAGGACATGCAGTTTAAAGTGCAAGGTCTGTTTCCGATGTGTTTTTTAGTCAGGCAAACTACTGCTACTGCAAAAGGGGAAATTGCTTGTAAAAACTTCCACTCTGCTACCTCATGCCTCAAACCGGAGAAAATCTGGAAGTGGAGGTTTATTGTGTGAGCAGCGTGTAAATAAACATAAACAACACTAGGTGTAAATGAGCCTAACAGGGAAATAAAAAAGTTGGGTTAGTCGCTTGTACAGCTGGCCCAGACTGTTAATGTCTGCACTTTTTCTCTTAGACGGGACCCCCTGGCTGCCTCATACAATTATGTTATTCTTCTGGGGCTGTGAGTGTGGGTGTCTGCTTTGTGAGACTGTGTCTGGAGGTGATAAAACAGCAGAAAGCACATAAATAATGACTTAATGATCCCCTCCACCCTTTGCTGTAATGATGACAATGGCATTTTCCAAGCCGGGACGCCGGTGGGGGCAGGCGGGATAATCCACATGTGGCTTCCAGGTGCGCTCAACTCCATCTTTGTTACTTCTTAACCTCCCAACTCGCCATGGACATTCATCTTTTACTTTGTCCATATTTTATTATCCCACCATCACTGTATATCCATCTATAAAACGTATTCATCTTCATCTTGTTGAATGCAAATGTAGAAATATGTATATGAGAGAAAGCTTTCTGTTCTCAAGGGAATGACACAGCCAGATGATCTGCGTTAATCAAACCGACAAGTTGCATTCTCGTGCATTCAGAGAGTGTGCGAAAGTGGCGACTGTGTAGAGGGAGAATAATGGAGAAAAAAAAGGTTTTGAGTGACAGAATGTGTGGGACCAGATGCAGAAATCAGGCGTGCGGCTAAATTACAGTCCAGCTAGTGAGGCAGAAATAACAGTGTGCTTTGTGTAATTGTTTCTTTAGGTGGGTTCTGCTATCACTGCTACACAACAATAGCCGTAAATCATGTGACTGTACACTGCAATTAACATCCTTTCCCCTTCTTCACAGTAATCATGCTCTGTGGCTAAATATGATAATTTGATAAAAAAAAAATTGTGCTAGACATATTTCCGCGCTTGCTGCTTTTTAAATCATTTTTCCAACACCTGCCATAACCGTCCTTTGCAGCTTCTGAAAGGCATCATTTTGCATAAGGAGTTCAGGGAGGAGTCTGACTGTCATCAACTCTGCGAGTGAGGAAAAAAGACGACTGAGGTGACAGAAGTGCTAAATAGTGAGAACCAAAGCTGAAACGGAGTTACTGTAACCTGCCAATTACTATAATTGCTTCAGCTAGAAGAGATGAACTCTGGATATCTGAGAGGGTGTGAAATCACACATGTGCTCATATACAATTATAAAACAAGAGCCTTAGCCCAGAAGAAACATATATTTGCAATGAGAAGGTGTTAATTATGATATATGGGGCCCAAAGGGGGAGGGAGGGAGGCAATGTTGGTTGGGAGCTCCGCTGAGGACAATGATAGGTTACATTGTGTCTCATTGTGTTCAGATAGACCTTCCACCACCTGTGGGATGGAACCAGTTCCAGGAGGCAGAGAGTACTGTTGTTTCGTACCTATTAGGACACAACACTGTCCACACAACTGAACACGTGGGTTTTTTAGTATCCTTGAGTAAGCCACTGCCTCCCTCACAGATCCAGCTGCCTGGCAACTCTGACCTTCCCACATCAGAGGGAAGATATTTCCCTCTGGGGATGATTTAAGTATTGTATTAATATTATAGTATTCAGTGCAGAGTGAGAAGGTGGTTGGGTGCTGTAATGGGGTTGGTGGAAAGGAGGACAAACATCCCCTTTTGTCTTGAATGGTTTGTGGAGGTCCAGCTACACATTTAAGGGTTTTGTAACATCAGCAGAGGCATTAAAAAAAAAAATCAACTATCTTTACTCGCACAATTACCTCCTGAGTATCAGCTGCTTGATGGGCTCGAGCAACAGCTTCCTCTTCGCGTGTGAGATACAAACTACTTTTTGTGTGCTTTTCTTAAGTCAATAAAAAGACGTTGACCCTGCAGGATAGAATACCCTTTTTCCCTCAACTGCTGCAGAGAATGGAGTGCTTTTCTACCAAGGAAGACTTTGGGGAACAGCGTGGAGCACAACATAGATCAGGATGCTACAGGGCCCATGCTTCGGAAGGGCAGAGGTGCGTTTTTTAATGACAAGAAGTGCACTCCAACAAAGTGTTATGAAATGTATCCTCTACGTAGGAGTTCCTTCCTCACTGCGCCCGTTCTGCAACAGCTTGATTCCACAACAGCTGCGAAGCTTTCTTGCAACAACATCCATTTATCCTTTATTTATACTGATGTGACTGAGCTGATCTCGGCTTAGCCTCATTAAAGCAATTGTCTTTTCTTCTTTTAGTCTGCTGCTGACAGTGAAAGAGTGTTTTTCCATGCATCTGCGCATTTTTCTTGCACATCTGCATATGTATATCTTTAAAAAGGGAGTTGGGGGTCAGGTCTGCTCAGGCTAAGGTCCCATCTCTGAGAAAGTGAAACTGGAGCCTTTCCTTTTAGTTGCCCTGCTGACCTCCGGAGGCCTGACACATGCACGTGAGAGCCGGGCTGCATGTGAAATAAGCAGCAAAACTATTAATATTCCTGGTATTTTCAGAGAGGTATTATTTTGCCACAGCCTTGACTCGCTCTAGTTTGCTTATTCTTGGCATTTTATTTATTGATATCACGTTTTTGTCCATCTGATCGCCTCTTCCTCCGTATCCCAGTCTACATTATATGATGCTGCAAGGTTTAAAGCTCGTCTCTTCTGTTAAGGCAACACGTCGGCACACAGCATACAACCTTGCCGTGTGTGTACACTGGGACGTGTGTTTTTAGACACTTTGGTGTTTATTTGTATTTTAGTTTTCTGTATTCTATGCCAGACAGAAGAGGCAGAACAAAAAAAAAAACCACATCTCATCGCAAAGAATCTTTTAACAATCACCTTTAGTCCCAACCGCACAGAAAAAGAGAGTCAGCACAACTCTTGAAGTAACTCACTTTTTGTTGGAACACAATAGGCAGAACAGGAGAATAGAAACATTCTCTTTTTTTCGTGAAAAGCATAATCAGACCATTGTGTGAGCCAGCCAACCAACTCAAGAAAAGCACTCTCCTGGCAATACCACTAGAATAACTCCCTTTTACAGCAACAAATATCCTTATCACTGAGACCCAGTACCTTGCTAGACTTTTAACAGACTTAATGTTCCATAACAAAATGTCCCTTGAAACCAAACTCCTACTTGTGTATAATTGTATTCCAACTCCAAATGACCACTTCCTCTTGTGCAAAGAGCTTAAAAAAGTCAAAGTCAAGTCAGCTTAGAGTACAACTGTTCGTGTGCAATAAACAAAATAAGGTGTTCACCGCTGGAAGACAGCCAGGCCGGTTTTTAACTGAGGGCTCATTCTTCCTGATGGTTTATTCAAGAAAGAAAGAGATGTTATTCAGGAGGAATAATACGTGGTCTGCTATTCACAGCTGGTGGTTTAGATCAGACCACATGCCCTCTGTGTGGTTTCAGCGTCAGAACTGAGGCAGCATTGTTTCTACCAAACGGGGTAGACTACACATTCACATTCGTGCCCTACACAGACCACGAAAAGGGCATGACTCATGGGGGTCTCATGTCTGGAGTGTGTGCAGTGTTTTTGTACAGTACAATACAGTAGGTGTGTGTGTGTGAAGGAGAAACCACGCAACATTTTTTCCTTACTCGCTTCTCACTTTTTTCTTTTCCTCTCCTTTCAAAAGTCGTACAAGTTTGGTTTCAGACACACAATGAAGTGAGAGGCCCTTTAATGAATTTCTGTGTAAATTGTTGCATTATTAATGCGGCACCTATTTTACTTAAAATCACATTAAGGTTCCTTGTTAGAGTCTTAATATTTTGCTCTTTTTGATTGATGTTCAATTTTAGCAAGTTTTAAGGAGAATATTAACTGTGAGTACAAAAAATTATTAAATCTCTGCAGAGGAGGTGGAGAGCTGTTTTCTGCCCATGTAGTGCCTCAGCAACCTCCTGCAATAAGGGTGGCAATGCATTGGAGTGTTTGAAGAAGCTCTTAGATCCTTCACTTATTAAAAGTATCAGTACCAATGTAAAAATACTCCATTACATAGAAGCAAGCAGAAAGTACATTATTCAAAATCAACAAGTATTATCAGCTAAATATGGCCCCTGTGACTGATATATTGGACTATAAGCAGCTTGGTATGTAAATCCATAGTCAGTCCAACCTGAGTCAGGCCCTGAGATGAATTTGAGGACATGTGAGTTGATTAATGGGGTAGGAAAGGAGATAAAAACTAATATACAATGTTATATTCAGTGTTTGACCTACTCTTTAATCTTTGCTTTTGTTGTGACATAGTAGATAAGTCTCACTCTTTGTGCCTCCACTGATTATCTAAATAAATCCAACTATGAAGTTTCAAGGGAAAATGGATATTTATTCAAAACGCTAAGAACTCAAAGGCATCTGAAACATTACGAGGACCCAAAACACGACACTACCTTTTGCAAGGGGTCACACGGCAAAAAGATGAGGAACCACAGGTTCAATCCTTAACAAAGTATTGTATTTTTAAAGCTCATCATGTGTTTTTCTGGACTTTCTATCTTTTTAAATTATAGTGTGTTGACAGTAATAGGACATTGGTTGGAGAGAGACTGTGAATCAAACAAAAGAGTGAGGGTGACATTTTTCTTTCTTCCCCAGTAGAAAGTAGGCCTTTATTTTCTCTTCCTTCATCTTGTTTTTTTTCTTTTCTGTCAGATCTGCCTTCTCCACTCCTGTCTTCCCTTCTGTTGCTGCCTGTGCCTACTTTTCTCTGTCTTGTCTTGTCCTGTCCTTCCTGTCTGTCTCTCTCTCTTTCTGTTCGTCTCTAAGGACCTCTAGCACTGACAGATGAATCCAGCAGTTAGATGCATCGGGGACCGGCTAGACCGCTAGAACTCCTTCTTGTATATTTAACAATTTCCCTCGAAACCAACTCGGCCTGCGAGAATGCTCGACAATTCTCGTATCTGCCCTTTTATCTCTATATAATTCCCCTTCCTTTTTTCTTTTGCCTTTTCTTTTTCTATTCAAAAAGCAGGCGCCGCCCCTCTTTGTGTCTGTGAAACTTAAGTTCTTATCTTTTCACCTCCATCTCACTTCCTCTCTTTATATCTCTCCCATAATCTCACTCTGTATCTGTCTTTCGCTCCCATTTTTCCCGCGTGGCCGAACTACAAACAGTTATCTTTTAGATGTTATCGCAAACTTTCATATAAGGTCGGATAAAAAGAATATGGCGCGCTGTGTAATTTCGTTTTTCTCATTCATCTGCCGAGGCAAGCATCTTCTTGCAACCTGAATATTTTTTTCTTTTCGAGGATATTTTTCTGATTAGCCCTCCTAATGATTTCAAAGTAGAGATAAATGTTTTCATTTGCTGAAGATTAAAGGATTTTCTGTATTTATATCCACTCATTGATCAAATTAGGGCTTCTCTGGCTGTTTGCAGTGGTGCAATAGATGAGGCTCTGATAGTTCTAAACACATCACATCAAAAGAGCTTCTTATCGTGTAATGATATGCTTTATAAAGATAAGACGCTGTGATCAGCGTCCCATGAGGGGTAAAAAACTAAAACCCGCGAAAGACTTCAGCTACATCACCTCCTGCTGATGTGGAAAACATATGGCAAACAGGAAATATTGCACGACACACAAATAAACACAGAGAAAGTCTGTGCACCTGCTTTAGTAATAGGTGGAGGCTGCTAATTTAGCTCTGACTATACATAGCGGCGAGTGTCAAAGTCTCACAGGAGGCAGTCCAGTTTTGCTCTCACCTCAGAGGTACAAGCTGCATCCTGAAAGAAGTAGCAGCTCCTATAAAAGAGAAATATACGAGCTGAGCGCCGCTATCAAATGATGCTCTCATTCACGTTTCAAAGTCATTCATCTTCCAGAGAAATGCAGCTGGGTGACGGCCCAGAGAGAAAAAAGTGTGTGTTTCTCTCTGTGTGTGTTTGGTGACAACTCATGACTCATTTCACCCTTCAAATGGCCCTGTGGCGCTCATTCAGTCAATAAACAAAGACCAGCAAAGCCTCTTCACTCTCTCTTCCTCGAGTACTCATTTTAAAAACTCTCTCTTTCCACCCACCCAGATTCATTACAACCTCGTCATACGCTCTCTCCTCGACTGCTCTCTCGGTTGCCTAAGTAGTAGAACAAACTCCAAACTTAAATAAGTTTACAATAATCGCTTCTCCTGTTGTCACAGAAGTTTGGCTCCATCTCTGTTTAACCTTTCAAACATCGTCTTGGCTTGATCCCCAGTGAAAAAGAGGATTTGGGGATTATTTAATCGTGACCCAAATATAGTATCCCTCTTCTTCCTGTACTGGTGGTTAAAAGACAGATTCTTCTGCTATTTGAGTGGGGTTTTGAGGTTGTAGCAGAGAGAGGGACAGAGCCTAAATGTGGTGTATCAGTGCCAGAGAGTGAAGGCTGCTTTAGCGGTTCTAATTCCCTTTGACGTGCGGACATGAAACTGGATGTTTTACTCAGACCACAGACATTCACTCTTGAATCCAAGCAGCAGAAATGATGGCACATCCAGGATCACATATCGCTTGCCTGTTCTTCCCTGTCGCACAGTAAACTCAAATTATTTCCTACACCTACCCCCTGTGCTGTTTCTGCTGTTTAGCATGCGGTGTGAAATTATCACAGCTTTCCCCGCCTTGTTTTGCAAGAAGAAGTCCCATCAGAGAAGTGCTGTGTGTGTGTTTTTCTACACAATCCACTTTTATCACTTCATTTCCTGCTCTTTTCACAAATGTGTCCTCATGTTGTGTGCGTGCGTGCTGTGTTTTCACTTCAACTCACTTGACTCCAGCTGCGTAGCATTATGTTTTAATATTCCTCACAGAAAATAAAGTCACAATGTGTTTGAAATAATGCCACCATACAAGCGACAAATCTTTCAGAGCTGACCTTGACGAGAGAGACTCCGCTTTATCCGTAATGCAGACTTTATTGAGGATAAACAACAGATGCTATGGGGTTGCATTGTGCATCCCACTTGATAGCTACGTTACGATCTCCATGGCAACTGCTGTGACACTTTGGCCTTTAAAGAACAGAAGTGATGTGAATGACAAACTTTCATTAAGCCAACATTTACAGGTTTTTTTGTGACTGACAGGGGCCCTCAAATCCACTGCAGGAAACCTTGGAGTAGCCATAGCAACATCACCCCATCTTACTAATTAACTGAGAATGGTGGAAATGAAAGAATTGTTTAATCACACCCTGGCAACTTTCTCTATTATGTAGGGATAGGTCAGAAATGTATCTCAAAATGCTGCTACTGGCACAAATAAGCGCTGAAGACAGGCTTAAATATTTTGAATTATTGTTTCTCACATGGGGGATGATTTTCTGGAGTTACAGTCTTGAAATTAGAAGTGGCAGCAAGGACAAGGGAGGGATGAGATAATGGCAAAGTGATTGTGATGTATAAATAGCTTGTGGTGGTGAGAGGACAAAGCACAGCAGGGAAGAACAGCAAACCACTTTAGCTATTGTTTGAGTCTCCAAGTTAACTTGCATAAAAGCAATAAATCATCTACTGAGGATGATCTGTACAACAGGGGCTTCCATGCAATTCACAGCCAATAAACCGGGATCGTTTGTGAAGCGGTGTGTACAGGGTCAAACTATCCTAAAGCCCCATCTTGCCGGTGTCAGATAAATAAGTAACCAAAGGGCCTTAAAGGGCAACGTGGGGCCAGAGGGTAATGGCTGTTTGGTTTACACGTGCACCGTAATGCCTTTCACTTTCACTCCCAACGGGGCTCGACCCGAGGGGACGCCGAATCACAAAGGTCGACGACAATGGGCTTGTCATTCAACCGGGTTTCCATGGCGACCCCCACGGCCTGCTGCAGGCCACTAGGGTCCTTTTCATCATGGAATCCTCCTAGCTAGGACTAATTGCTGTGTTTGTGCTGGTGTTCTGTGTCAGTGCTCTGGCAAATTCCCAAAACAGTGCAAAACATCAATCACACTAATCATATGCTGCTTTTCAGTAGGCGCTGGAATGTGTTGCTGGTTTCCATTACTAAGGGCTCATCTGCATGTGCAGCCTATCTCTCTCTACGGGGTAGGAGTTTAAGTGGTAATGTTATTTAGGGCTGCAACTAATAATCATTTCCATTATTGATTAAACTGCCAATTATTCTCTCAATTAACAAATTAATCTTTGTCTGTAAAGTGTCAGAAAATGCCCATCACAGCTTCCCAAAGCCCAAGTACATGTATTAAAATGTTCTTGTTTTATCTAACCAAAGGTCCAAAACCCAAATATTGAGTACAATAAAGATGATGGAAACCAGCAAATAGTCAGAAGCAATAAAGCCAGAAAATTGTCATTCAATCATTAAACATTTAAATAGTTGCTTAATTATCTTTATCCATCCTTAATAGGGGACTTCTTTAAATGTCTGACTACCGGTCCAAATAACTAGATATTCAGTTTACAATGATATAAAACCAAAAAAAAAAAAAAACCAAAAAAGCAGACAGTGTTACAAGTGTTTTACCTTAAAAAAATTAATTCATAAATTATCAAAATAGTTGCAGAGACCGATCAATCGTTGCAACTTTAATGTTGTTTTTCCTCCGTGCAGCGTTTCTCTACAGTTCAGCTGCAATATAAACTGCCTAGTTTTGCCAAAAGGCATCATGTCACATGATTCCTTGATTCAGCATTTTCATCTCTCTCTCCCTCTCCCTCTCTCTCTCTTGTTCTGTATTTCTTTTTCCTCTCTTTTCCTTGGGGATTTTAGCATCCAACGTCTAATAAAGACCCGGACGCTGTGAGTCAAAAGCAATTCTACCATCTGGATGAGGGTCCCTTTTTTTCCATTGGTAAGCACAGTGTGACAGGACGAATGAGCCACAGCATCCTCGTGAGTCCAAGGCCATAAGATCAGAGGAAGCTGACTGTGTTTATCAGAACTGCAGCTTTCAAGTCCCAAAAGCTAGCACGATCAAAACAACCAGCCACCCGTATGCATTCCAATGAAATGGAAAAAGAGTGCTCTGGGTGCTTTAAACTCTGGACACAACATCTTAGAAAGAATTAGCATGTTCTCTAAAAAGGTGCTCGCCTCAGGCTTAAAGAAAAAACAACAACGGCGAATAAGTGACTTAGTTGACAATTATGTCCAGTTAATCGTACACCAATCAGCACAATCAGGGCTGGAGATTAGCATTCATCTAAATCCACTGCAGGACCGGTAAGAACCAAGGACAGAGCCGCAGGGTAACACGAGGAGCACATGAACCACATGTCTTATCTCCTTCGCATAAACCAATCGCGTTGTTCATCTACAGCACAAACCATTGTATATTTACCTTGAGTCATCTTCTAGAACCCGCCCAGGGACAAATAGTACATTGGATGCTGTGTAAGGATGGCTTTTGTGGAAGAGTAATGCTTGGTTTCATGTGGATTATAAGAAAAGCTCAAATAAACTACTTGTGACATAACTTTTTTGAATAGTTTTACAAAAACCTTAGAAACATTCAAGGGCTCTGGCTACAACTGAGTGGGAAGCCTGATGTTTGAGGTTTGTGACTGGAAGGTCCTTCAAGCTCAACAAAGGGTTGTGCAGAATAAAAGAAAGTTGGTCTAGTCACTTTCAATAAATGTTAAATGCAAGTATTAAACAGTACATGATCAGCATGTCTCGTAAAGGGCACACATTCTGTTCATCTCCTCAAACAGTGACGTCACCACACCAGAGGCAAATAGACTGAACATCTTCACACTAAACTTAACATTGCAGCAAATAGATTTGAAAGGTCACATAAAGAAGCAGAGACAATTGATCTGCAGCCACTGACAAAAAAACGTATTACATTCAGAAATCTTAACACAAGAACTGAGTGAACATTTCCCAACTTGCTTTCCAGCTTTCAAGGCACTGACAATTTCAGCACATACTATTTTGTAAACATACTATTTTATGAACATATTTCCAATGCTTGTATTGATGCTAAAGACTTTTTGGAATATCGGTTATGATACCAGAGCCTAATCAATTGTCAAAAGATATATTGAAAGGAAAATTAATTAGCAGGGACCTGGTGACGGTTGCACTCTGCCAGCACCACCAAGTGGTCGGACATAGCAAAGCTAAATGCAAAACTTCTCAAACTGATTATTTAAACTGTGGGGTTGTGGATTTATGGATCAGTTCATTTATTTCTGTGACATTCTGTCTTATTCACTCTCTGAACCATGCTTTCACTTTTTTTTCAATTGTGATTTGACTGTGACAAAGAGAGTATATGACAAGCAGTAAAAAAGTAGGTCTATGTTTGAATGTCTGCAGGAGGCAGAGGTATATCTTAATAATAATAATAATAATAATAATAATAATAATAATAATAATAATAATAATAATAATAGGCTTAGTCTTACCAGGTGAGGTGCCCAACTCCCTCTCATCTAGTAGGGAGCGAAGCTGCGTGTCTTGTCCGGTGAGAAGAGTGGAAACCCAAAAAAATAAAGATGAGCTGAAGAAGATATATCCTCCGTTCCGCTGCGTCTCTTGCCAGAAATCGACCCTGGGTATAAAAAAAAAACCTCCTTCTCCTTCTCTCTCTCTCTGCAGAGATTCTTCTCTCTCTCTCTCTCTCTCTCTCTCCCCTCCGGAGCTCCGTGTGCTATTTGTGCTCCACAGAGAAGCGTGTTTGTAATCGGACACCGAGCTGTACCGCTGCGCCACTGGAGCCACAGACAATGTGCCTCCGGATGGTGGGGTGCAAAATCAAATGGTGCAAAAACAAAACTGTCCTTTAACTAAACAGCCAGAGATTGTGCGCAAAAAGCCAACGCTTGCTTCTCAGCCACAGCTGCGCATCTCAGCAGCAGTGGTGCTTTGGATGGCTGAGGAGAAGAGAGACGTGGCACAGCTGTCCTGCAGGTGGAGGAGAGGAATAAAGCCCATGAACTGCTGGAGCTACAAGTGGGATGGCTGACATTTGGACAAGTTGAGTTATTTTGACATCTTCACCTCAATATGCTCTTTTGATTCGAGAAGTTAGATTCCCCCTGTGTGTGTGTGTGTGCCGGGGAGGTCAGGGGTCAACATCAGCCAAAGAAAACCCCCTTAATCTGGGAGTTTTAAAGCCTACATTTGAAGGTATAGTCCTGTTAAAGATGACCAAAAACTCACCTCTTCAAGAAGTACTACCCTGAGCCTTCCTCGTAGCACTTATTGCACTCGTATTAGTTGTTGCACTTACTGTATTTGTATCAGTTCGCTGCACTTATTGAATTTGTATTTGTTTACTGCACTTATCCTATTCGTAGTAGTTTGTAGCACTTATTGTATTCGTATTAGTCTGTTGCAATTATTGTTTTCGTAGTAATTTGCCTCTGCACTATACTTTTGCTCTGGTTTATGCTTTAAGATGCTTGTTTAAGAAAGGAGATGCACTTATGACTTCTGGTGACTAGTAGTTCTCTTGAATACCTATGTTGAATACACTTCCTGTAAGTCGCTTTGGATAAAAGCGTCTGCTAAATGACTGTAATGTAATGTAATGTAATGTAATGTAATTTGTAGAGCCTTTTCCCCTGCAAATCCTAGAAATCTGCATCCTCTGTGACAGAGCTGGTATTAGGATTCAGTTTCTAGGATGCTTACTGAAAGTTGGGCTTGAACCCTGGCATGCATATCTGTCACCACTGGAACCCAGCTGTTCGATGTTGTGGGTGAAGTGTTTTTTAACTGCTTTACAAAGCGTACGCATTTTATTTTTTTTTAACAGAGAAAATAGCAGTAAAGAGATTCATTCAACAGCAAATTTTGGAACGTAAAAATATGTCATGTCAGACATGAGTGTGTGTGTGTGTGTGTGTGTGTGTGTGTGTGTGTGTGTGTGTGTGTGTGTGTGTGTGTGAGGAGAGGGGAGTAGAGACAGCACAGCGTTTCTGTGCCTTTGTGTATTTTAATAGCGACATCCCCAGTTCAATTACCTATTTATCCTCTGGTGAATGAAGGCAGCTTCTATCAAGCTCCAGAAGCCCTAAGAGTGTCGTACACAGCTTTAGGGCCCCGGCAGTCTTTTTGACAGACGTAGTGGAGTCAACAACAGCCTATTAATACGCCTCTTCGCTCAACAAGAACGTGCTTCTGTGAATGCCCTGGCTCCTGTATACCCACATCTATATTCAAATCAGGTAATTTTCATAAAAATGTAGCTACCCACGAGGGGGGGCAACTCTGGGAAATGCGTGGGTAACCTTTTATTTCCTGTTGCTGCTCAGGGAGTCGCAGAAAAGCTTTCTTAAAATATTGGAACAGATTGGATGAAGGTATGGCACGCCAAAGGCCCTGACAGAGCTTGGCAGAACAATAAACTAAAGTCTCTAATGCTAGTTTGAAAATCATCAAATGTAGTTTCATCCACTCAAAGTGCTGTGACCTCCAGAACTTTTCTCCTCGCTTCAGGAATCGCAGACTCTTTTACTCTGCATGGTTCGCTCTCCCGTGCAATAGATGTTTTAAAAGCGAAACCCACAGAGCTCCAGCTGAGCTTCAGAGTGAGACTTCAGCTCTGAGCTGCACCGAGAGAGCAAGTTTCATCAGGAAAAATAATGCAGGGTCTCTGAATGAGCCATCAGACTCAGTGATGGATGGTTTTGAGTACATTAGTTCATGATGGGAGGCCTGAGACAGAATGAATCAAACCGACACTGGCTTTCAAGTCTCCTCCGGTGTGTGTGTGTGTGTGTGTGTGTGTGTGTGTGTGTGTGTGTGTGTGTGTGTGTTGTGTGTGTGTGTGGCCAGCATTGTTGCTCAGCATTCCTGTTTTGATGTCAAGCAAACAAACTCAAGTTGCCAGGCAACCACAAAAAAATTTCACAAGAAGCCTCCTATATTTCACCTGGTCGTATAAGATCTCAGTAGGGTGTATTCGTGTATGTGTGTATGCTGTGTGTGTTTGCATAGTGTTTGATCTCTCAGCTTTTTGAAGAAACAGGGTTTTATATTCTTTGTAGTCTACTTAGTGCAATGACCAAATCATATTTTCAAAGCAATGTCACACTGATAGAAACTGAAGGCCAACTTTTATGTTACAGAAAAAAGCAACACCAGAGGGGACAAAATGCTAATATGAGAATATTCCCTGGCATGTCTAATCAGTGTTGTGTTAACTTCTTGTTAATCTGTGAGGACATGTGTGCACATTATGTGTATCTGCATACAAGGAGAAGACATGCTAACAGCAGGCCAAACCCTCTCTCTGGTTCAAAACCTTGGTTGAGCGTACCTGAGCTCCCAGAATCCCTCCCTCAAACACGCCATCTGTCGTGCAGTTTCCCTGCCGTTAATCGAGCTCCAGGTCAGCTCATACCTTGCAAACAGAACCGGCCAACCAGCCAGCCACTAGGACACGCGAAACACACGCACACTCAGTGACACGTAAATGCCAAACTTTCCTGTGTGGGGGTTGGGATATGGGCACATTGTGATGCTTTCACATATGCATGATTGTGCAAGAATGACTGTACATGAGTGACTCAGAGAGGTGAGAGGACAGGTGAGTGAAAGAGAGAAGGGGTCATTTCCCAGGAGCAATGAAAGTGGGGGGTGGAGCAGACAGGGGTAGAGGGAGGAACATGAAAAGATAGCAAGGGTGAGAGAGAGGGAGGGAGTGCAAAACCAGCCAGCTGTGGGAGACTGCAGTCATTCCTCACTCTGAGCTCCATACCTGCAGACTCAATGAGCCGTCCCACGCTGCAGCAGGGCCAAAGCCATGCGATTTCTCAGGCTTACTCAGCCTTACTGCGCCCCTGCAGCAGCAGCATCCAGGGCCTTGTAGAGCCAGGACTCCACAAAGTCTACTTTCACTGCCACGCTCCAAGGGAGGAAGGATTGGGCAATGATGCCGTAACTGTCACAGTGTCAGAGGAAGTATGTCTGCGACAGCGGGGACAGGAGTTCTGGAGGTGACAGACTCAGCAGGATTATCAAGAGGCTGAAGTTGAACTATTGGTTTGATTTCTATGAAATTTGGTATAGATATTCATGGTGCCCAGAGGGTGAACCCTATTGACTGTAGTGACTTAGTAACTTTTTCTGTTGAAAACTGGGCTGCAAATACTATTGGATGGCTTAACATTATATCTGACATTCTGGTTCCTTTCAGGATTAGTTCAAACACCTCTTTATTAACTTTTCATCCAGCACCACCATCAGGTCAAAACCTTTTATTTCTCCAATACTTTGGTTTATGACCAAATATCTGCAAAACTTACACTCAGCTCTACTTTGTGTTTCATGCATTCAAGCCACAACTAAAAGGATGAACAAACATTATACCTGCTAAACATCTCAGAATCTCATGTTAGCTTGCATTGTAGCATTCATTTGTTCATCTGTGCCTCACAGAGCCGCTAGCGTGGCTCTAGACTCTTTGTCTTTAAAACCAGTTCAGAGTCTGTTGTAAAATAGAATACTTCACAGAGTGAAGTTTATACTCCCTGTTCTCACTTATAACATCATTATGGAAGTTTACACCATCTTCATCTTATTCTTGTGGTTCACAGTTCACATCAGCCCGCTACAATGCAGTGCAGAGGTGTGATCGAGTGTTTTAGGACCCGGTCCGTCCAAAGGTAGTGAATGAATGGACTGCGTGAGATAATGAAATGCAGCACCAGAGTCCAGCGGGGTCATCTTTCTCGCTTTCTGCCCAGATTCTGGCTGGCTGTATTTGTCTTTGTCCTCCCCTCTATGGCCCATGATGGATAGCAAAAAGAATATGGCTGATGGTGAGAGTTTTCTGTTCGTCTTTTTTTAGTGTCTTCTCTTTTTTTCGATCACCATTAGCAAAGTGGCAAAGTTAAGGGCTGGAGAGATGAACTCTGTGAAATTCAATCATGGGAATTGAAGGTTTGGACGCGTGAGGTCTTGGCCCCATGGGCAGTTTGGAGATTGCCTGAGATTAATTAATGTCAAAATGGAGAGGGTGAGGCTATAGAGGACAATTATGTATGTGACTGCTGGGCATGGTGTTCGCCATTCACAGTAAAGAGTGCCGTCTGCTGATTTTCCTCTGTGTTAAGAAGATATTTTATTCCCAGTCAGTAATTTTGAGAAGCCAAAAGCAATTTAAGTGAAGATAAAGTAGGCAAAAGCTACCCATGGCTAAATGGATAGAAAAATAAAGCCACTTATGTAAGTACTCAAGGCGTGTATAATCCAGAGAAGCCACAGTGGGGAAAACTACCATCATCTCCTGTGCATTGTAATCTTCTGAAGGCAGACCCAGAGTTAAAAGGGGACTACCACTCAATTAAAGAATTCATATTTCATTTACATAGTTTGAAATGTCCAGTTACAACATATGAATCACCATATTGTGTGTTATTTTCAGAAAAAGGTCTTGTATTACTATGGCAATTCTATCAGCTAAAAATATAACATCTGCAGAAAGTCATCCTACAGTCTCATCCACTTTCCCATTTCCACTTCATAGTCAGGGGAGATTTACATCCCAGATTAAGCAGAGAAATAAACTGTTCACTGTTCTTCATGGCCGCAGGGGGCCGAAGTGATTGTTTACCAGCAGCAGCCCAACCGTCTCAGAAAACAGTATTAAATCCTTCAATGTCAAACTCAGCAGAAGCTTTTTCTTTCAACTATTTTGTGTTTCGGGGTGACTTCACTGGCCTCCCTCCACATGGTGCTGTCTGTTCTCTCGATACACAATTGTATCCTCGATAACTGAAGGCACAGACATCATACACTCCGATATTACATCCACAAAGAGTAGATTAAAGAAATGTGCATGAAATACTTTGTACCTATGTCTCCGTCTTTCTCACTCTCACATGCAAACAAAAAAACAGAGCCTCACCTTCAGACCGACCGCTTTAGAGGGAGTTTGTATTGGCGTGAACCGTGATGCACTCCAAGCAGGTGTGCGCAGGAAAATCGAGATTGGTCTTCTCGCTACGCTGCGTTTCTTTCTCCGGAGTTTTGGAAACCTTGATTTACGTGTGCTTCTTAGGTCTGCAGAGGAAAACGAAAAAAATGTCAAAAACCTGAGGGGCTTTCACAGTTTGCTAGTCTAATGGATACAGAGTGAAGAAATTGAAACGCTTTGGAAGAAATGTTTAACTTACATTAAAATATGTATTCCCTTAGTAAATGTAGCACATCGCTGGTTTTGTATATTACAGTGCTAATCTTCATATTTCATTTCATAACATTGACTTTCATAAGCCGGCCCATTAAAAAGGAAGGAAAATAAGTAACACCACCGACAACAGCAACCAAATCTTGCACTAACTGATTAAAATCACACTCATTACTGGGATATTATCATTTCTTATAATTCTCAGTAATGCAGAATGCTTTTTTTTTCATAATGAAGCTGCAACATGGGAGAGGAACTCATTAGAAAGAAGGCACCACTGGAAATACAGACATCCATCATCTCTGTACGTCTCCTGTAAGGGCCAACTGCAAGGACCTGTAATAAGCTGCCCATTCTTCTCATGCTCGTGCTTGGGTAATTGTTTTTGCCTCACTTTGGACAAGTTAATTAATTTCAATTACCGTAAGCTCTCCAGTTGGGGGTTAGAAGTCAATGCTTGACCAGGCTGTGTGGAAGAGGTAGAGTCTGTTATTTATTTTTCCATTTATCAGAAAATAATACCTGTATGTTTGAGCGACGACTTACCCGTGAGTGTATTTAGACACACAGCTCTCTGCAGTTGCCTTAAGAGCTGCTCTGCCTGCTGATATGAGAGAGTGAGATCATGAGAGGCTAGCTGTCTCCACACGGTGGAACGGGAACCGTCATAATGGCATTATAGGATGGAAGCACCTGCTTGTTTTCAGGAAATTTAGGCCACTCTGCAAAAAGGTAGAAACTATTTTTCTTGAAGAAACTCTTTTGCTTCGGCTTTGAAAAAACCTTCCCCCCACTTCCACCTCCCGGAATCACTTTCACCTTTACCCATCTTTGAGGCATGCCTTTGCACAAGATGAAAGCAAATGTCTGAAAACTTCAATCAGGATACGCTAGACAAACTATATGGAGACAGCTCATGCGAAGTAAAGTGCCTTTAAGAGCAAGAATTCAAAGGAGAACAGGAGACTTCCGACAGTTTCTAATGGTTTAATGGTATTGGCCAGACTGCATGCGATTTGCATTGAATTGAAAAAGCATCATCACATGGTCGAATATTTTTAAAAGTAGCACACTCTGTTGAGCAGAGGGTTTTGACTGTGTTAAGTGGTTCATGATGCACTGCTTGATAATGAAGGCACGTAACTAATCAATTCTGGTAATTGGTAATTGACTCAAAAGTGTTGTCACTGGTACTTAAACAACTATTCTGCCCATGTGAGGTGCCGTGTCTGTCAAAAATCCTGACCTTTTTTTAGAACAAGGGGAATTTGGTTCGATTTCAATCTAATTTTGAACACCTTGCTCAAAAACTAACAAGTCTACAGCCATGCTAGCGGCACTGCCCGGCCTGAATAACACAAATTCCTCTCATTCATTTGAACAAAACTTGTACGGCGGTGAAACATGGGTGTCAATGCAGGAAGAAAATGTAACCGGTTTAAGCTGTTTTTTGGTGTCTGATGAACCTAATAGCATTGATCCGTTACTCCTCTCCGACTTTCCAGAAAGCTATTTTTAACAGCACTGTCTGTACTCTAATGCCATGGCTGTCAACCTCATGGTGGCGCTAGAGGAGAGGTCAGTTGAGCATCAAAGTCATCACATGTATGTATTACTGCAACTGAAGAGACATTTCAGCCCACACTCTACAATATATAAAAAAGTAACCAGTGAAGATGTCCATTATGTTAGATGATATTTGCAGCTCGCTTATGTTGCAATATTCAGTATTAGATCTCAAGCTTTTAATCCGGCGATAACAGCTTCGACAGCATTAGTAATAATCACCTTCTCAGCACGCAACATCTAACTGAGACTGCTCCATGTGTGAGCCGTTTTGTTAACTGGTGCCGGGAGATGAATGCTGCTCTGGTCTTCCTGAGTGGTGGAGACAAATAGCTTGTGGGCTTTTTAAAGATATATTGCCGTGTTAATAACGCAGGAGACAGATCAACGAATATTACAAGCTGTTTGCAACAGATTTGAAGGATTAAATATTTATTTCCTCCCAATCCATTATTAATTATGGTGTTCATTGGATATCTGGGAGAGTCAACAGCGGAAACGGAGACATTCATTCTGAAGCCCATCATGTACAGAAATTCTAATTTGCTTTTAGAAGACCAGGATGTGCTCTATTGCAATATATGGTGATAACAAAGCAGACTTTATCTGTGCAAGTCTACATTTTAAGAAGCAAAATGCTCATTATTGCTTGATTGTACACTTGCATGATTTCCCTCAGGAAAGGCGCAGATTTCTAAGCGTGACTTCTTGGTTGGAACAGGCAGCAAAATGACTAAACAGCCTGACTTTGTCGAAACAAGTAAGCACTTCTCACTTCAGTGAAACATGTATTACCATAATAGCTACATGGGGCCCCATCAGCCTCCTGATTGATTGGCTAATTGCTCAGTATCCCTCAACTGTACCCCGATGACCGCCGGGTGTCGCCGTAGGGATTGTGGGATTGTGTCAACATTTCCCCATGCCTTCTCATTTATTCCCTCTTTCTGCTATTCTTCTACAGAGCGTGAAGCATGAGATTGGATTTACAGTGTAATGGAATAAAGCACATTGTTTCTCTTCTGTGAGAGAGGAGGATAGAGCCGATAAAACCCCCAGACTTGTTGATCAAAAGCTGCGCATACAGAAGGGAAGAATTGTGTTTTTCTTGCCCTCCAGTTAAGTTAACTTCCCACAAAACTGTAAGTCTTTTGGTTTTCTCGGTGCTCCATTATCGATTTATTCTGCTGTCTTATGCCGGTTTATAGAAGAAGGGTAGGAGTGAGTAAAATAGGTCATCATCAGAAGATAAAAGGCTCTGAATTAACAGGTGTTGTGTTTTCCTCCAAGAAGCCTGTCGTGCAATTTGTATAGAAATAGACATGATGAAATTCATACTCGTTGGTTTAGCACATTGTTTGTGGCAGCTGTGATGAAGATTACTCAGCACTCTTGGCTTTCATTCCACCCCAATGTGAAACTTAATCAAGAGGAATAGAATTATCTGCTTTTCTTTGAGATCTAGAGAAAGTCCATTTTTCTCTTTGACTCCCACCGTTTCATTTCTATTCACTGACTTTCATCTCAGTGAATAGAGTCCCATTATCAGTTAATTAACTCTTATCTGCTTTACTGTTACAACACTAATGGTTTCCTGTGTTCCGCCGAAGCACAAGTTACAATGTCGCCGTTTATTAACACAACTTTATTTTTACTTCCATATGCATGAGGTTCAAGCAGAGAGAGAGAAACTGTAGATCTATTTATTAGGTTGAAGCAATGAGACTGGAAGGTCAGACTAGATGTAATTAGTCGGAATCCTAATGACTTCTTTTGGAAACTGGCGCTGGCAGCCTGTCGTTCAATTTACGCTCTTGACTTTTCCGTTGCTCTTTATCAGTGCGATAATGCAGAAGTTAATCACCATCTCGATGCAATGAACAGCACTGGGATGGAAGCTGCAGGTGCCAGTCTAGAAATAATGTAATAATAACAATTGAAATTAGCATTTTAATGAATTTGAATTGCATTGTAATGGGTTGGGCTTCCGTCCATACCGTTGCAAATGAGACATAGAGTAAGTGTGGTCCTTTACCTGGTTCTTTGTGTTGCAAGAACACAGAACAATGCCTTTGAAATAGCACTGGTGCTAGTCTAATAAGAAAGTAGGAAGAGCAGACGTCTTATTTCAGTCTTGCAAGAATGAGGGTAAACTGTGTTTCCAGCAGCTTTACTCCAACTTTTTAACTTGTTTCAGGACTGTGAAATCAGTGGGTAGACACCCCAAGACCAGAGGACGTTAAGAGACAGAGGAGTAAGCAGAGAAAGGATAGAACGAAAACTGTGATGAAAGGTACTCCCCTCAGTACAGCTAGATGATAAATCAATAAGTGGATCAGAAAATTGGCAAAAATTTGTGTATTTTAAATATTTTTCAAAGCATCATGGCTGTGTAGATGTTGATCTGTTGGTCGGTTAAAACCGACACTAATGGTGCCCAGAAGATGAAAAGTGACTTTGCTGATCCCCTGACTTTTCGCACACACACCATAGATGAAACAAGATTTGACCTATATGCTCTGAGAACTTGAGACATTTTCTAAAATAAATTATTATTTAATTAATCGAGAATCTAACCATTAAACATTTTGCAAGTCAATCTCAGTACCTCACCAGATATCTGTTAACATACAACTAGTGTAATAATGTAATCATCCACCAGGCTTTGCAAAATCAACCAGGGCCCCATAGCATGCATCTAATATAATATTCTAAAAAGATGTTAAAGGTCGACCAGACACACACAGGTGCTGACGAATCATATCTTTTATCTAATATCTTATTAGTCAGAATCTCCAACATCAGCAGAGTTGGCCAACATGCCACATCAAAGACAGTGTAGGAGTGGACGCGTCCATCCTAATTAGTGATGATAGAGCACTCTCTCTCTCACACACGCACACACACACACACACACACACACAAATCCCCTGTACTATTTCTGTGAGGACACTCAGCGACATAATGACTTCCTCTAGCCCCTTACTCTAACCTTAACTATCACAACTATAAGCCTAACCATAACCCTTACACTAGCCCTAACCTTATTCTAACCTGAACCTTAAAAATCAAGTCTGGACTCTCAAACCGGCCTTTGAAGAAGTGAGGACTGTCCTCACCTTATAAAAATGTCTTCACTCTGAAGGTCTACAACTCAATTTGGTCCCCACAAAGATAGATGTCAAGGCACATACACACTCACCTGAGCCCATCTCTGATTCCCTGCTGTCTGTACACACACGTTCCAACTATGTCCCTGGCAATGGAGGCATTAAAAATGTTGGCACATTCAAACTCATTAAAAAACATAGAAGCTGATGTGTAAATACGCACACAAAGCCAATCTGTAGTTTTGTGACATTCCTATATATACACACACACACACACATACACACACACACACACACACACACACACACACACACACACACACACACACACACACACACACACACACACACACACACACACACACACACACACACTCTCTCTCTCCAAGAATATTCCTGGTGATGGCAGCATGAGCAATCAATTGGCACATGAAGTTGAATTCTGCATAGTCAATGTGAATGGGTCTGACTGCCTGTCATCTTCTCTGGACTCACACTTCAAGCCTGTAAGTCGTTTCTGTGAGGGAGTTCCAGTTACTCAGCAAGCAGAGTTTGGCCCAAACATCAGGATTCAATTAAAATGTAAATTCTTGCTAAGCTGATAAACGGGACACAACAGTCCTCTCAGTTTCTCAGGCACCAGACAGGAGGTGTTCTTTTTTACAAAGCGACTTGGAAGTTGTTGTGTTGGACAGCAGGTGAGCAATAAGGCCCGGCAGGGAAAATGCAAAATTAACACAAGGTCAGAGTTCGGCAGGATTTCAGGCCATTCAGAGGGATTTGCAGACCAGTCTTGTCTCTGCCGTTTCCCTCACCGCTTCTCTCGCTTCCTGCACACACACCTATCCTCTGTGTATTGCAGGTCTTTGTCTGGCGTATTGACAGCTCCCAGAAAAACTCAATCTGGTCTGCACCTGCACCTTTGAAGTTTTTCTACAAACTGCACAAGCGGAGAGACATTGTTTGAAAGGAGCTGACACGCTTCTTCGGCTCGTGCTACCTTTTTTTCCAAAAAGTCAGCAAATGCACATCACGTCAAACCCAATACGCTGAAGGGCAAATGCAACGCTTTGGAACACTAACTCCAGATGAGAACACTTCTGCAAGTCAGATAAATATTTCCAAACTGGATCTGCACCAACTCTCAGCTGAGGAGGGAATTTCTAATTTTCACTTTTCATCATTCAGATTAAGCCAGTGGTGGATATAAGTCACAAACTCACTGGCCTGGATGACAGCTTTCGATTTGGAGAAAATTTCTGAGATTAAAAATGCAAAACATGCCGATTCCCGAGACCAAAAAATGACACAGCTTTCTTGCCATTTGATGGAACTACAATGCGTACTGGAGCCTTTAAGAATGATTATATCCAGCAGGTTATAACAAATTCTTAAAATTCAACAACCTGCCACCTCATTATGCTCACACAGGTACCTGTCTGCACCAGGTGCTCATCCTTTACCCCTTCTGACATCCAGACACCCTCACTTATCCTGTCATCACACAGGCACAGGAGCAGGCATGTCCCTGCCCTCTAGATTACATCTGTACTAGCGGCCAAGGAGACATGGTGAACCTGCTTATCATGCTGTTGAGACTTGATGTCGATAGAAGCTGTGATGGACGGCAGTATTTTACAAAACACTATGTGAAGCAAACCACACACTTAGTCTTACTACTGAAGTGAAAATCTGCCTCCACCTTCTTAAAATCTTCCTGACTCGCATATAATATGACTCTTTCTGAGTTGTCCCTTGACCAATCATGGAATTCTGTGCCTCATTATTAATCAATGCTTTTTAAATGACATTCACTAATAATAAGTCATGCATGTCCACCACTGGATGATGATGGCATCAAGGAAACTTAGAATGGATCATACAACAGTTCATCAGTGGTGGAAAAGGTACTCAGATCCTTAACTTAAGCAAAAACTACCAATAAAAAAGAAAACCAGAAAGAAATAAACTACTTTACGTGTAAAAGGGCCTAGCTTTTAATCCTTCTTAAGTAAATGTACAGTACTAATCAGCAAAGTTTACTTAAAGTATCAAAAAATATAGTTGCATTTTCCTGCTTTTGGTTGAAGTGGAGCTAGTTGTATATTCTTTAAACTAGTTAGGTAGTTTTGTCTGGTACTTCCCAACCTAAGGGCAACAAGATAAATCGGATCGGTCGTGAGATGATTCATGGGAAAGAAAGTTCTGCTACAAAAATTTGCATTTATTTATTTTTGGGGTATATTCTCTTATCTTTTCTTTTTGTGAACTATTTGAGAGTTGTATTTCTTTGGGCCACAAACAGTTTTATGAATTAAACATATATAGTAATATAAATAAAGTTTAGAGGAGCAAATAACATCTGAGCCATGACACACAACATACAACAGACAGGATTTTTGTAAAGGCTCACATGCGTACAAGTTGGGAACCATTGGTTTAATCTTCAATAATCATGTTTAGTTTAAATTTGTATCTATAAAATAACTTTATATATCAAATAAATGGAGTGCAGTAAAAAAGCACAACATTTCGCTCTGATTTGAATAGACTTACAAAGTAGCATAAAACTGAGACAGTGGGTAAAGTGTGAGCAATTTAACATTGTACCCAAAAGCAGCACTTGAGCAAATACTTTGTCCCTTTCCACTACTGTTTTTCCTTATTTATATTCCTCCTATGCAAAGAAAACAGACATCTTGGTAAAATTGATTGTGTGCCCCCTGAAATGTCAGAGAAACTGTTCAGCTTCACAGTTTAGTGGCCAGTTTACACTGAAACTGACATGTTCAGTGTTTTAACGCTGATTGTTTCTGTTCTTTGATAATATTATAGTAACAGTAGTTTTATTTACTTTAAATGCATATTACAGACCATAGTTAACTGAATTTTTGGCTATCACACGTAACCAAACTAAGAGGTAGAAAGCAAGAAGAAAAAGTAATGGTGTTCAGACAAAGAAAGGAAGAAATCTGTTAGCAGTTAAATGGCCTGCAAAACCCATTAACGTCCCCTCTGTTGTGATGTTTTACAGTCCTTGCACAAAGATGCCATATGAATTTGGGGCAAATAAAAATTTTAACGGGGTAAAATAACACCTTTGGTCAGGTTACTGACGGGTATCCCCTCCTGAAATGACTTTGAGGGGGGGAAATCAATAACAGCCATATTTTTGACATCTTATCCAGCCTCACCCATGCCTGGAATGTGCCTTTCTTGCTGAATTATAAAGGTGTTGCCTTTTTTCCACAACCACTGCGTGCGTACTGCCCCTCTAAGTACTAGTCATTTCATAGGCAGTGCTCCTACATGTGCAAGGCTTGGAAGTGCAATAAGTCTTTGACGGGAAAAAAGAGGGTAATTGAGCCGTCTATTCCGTTTCTCAAATGGCCTCGAAGACCTCAATAATCTTAGAAGGGCTTCGGTGAATATCCTTGAGGAGAGTGTTGTGTGTTGCATTCATTATACAGCTGTTTGTACTGAGATGTAATGATTAGTAAAGCGGTTTGAATGATGGATTGTGTCCGGTTTCCCAAAATGCAAATATTTCCCCTGAAAGCATCAATTACTCAAAGTCAAACCAGTGCATTGCATACAGGAGTGACAAACACAGAGTGCTTAGCTAACTATACTCAACAGTGACGCGAGGAATATTGTCACACATGAATACATGAATGAATGAATGAAAGCTGCATGCTTGACGGATTACCTTTATTTCAATGTTTAAAGTGATCAATGAATAGAATCAATAAAGCATGCAAGTACATGTTAATTCCAAATAATAATATATATGTTTACCATTACAGGAATGAGAATGACAGAATCTTTTACCATAATCTAAAGAGGTACATATTTTAATTTCTCTTCAGTGGCTTGTTTTTTTGCAGTGGGCTGTCAAATGTATCTGATTTGGCTCATACACAATATTTCGTTTACCAAAAAGGTTCATAATCACGTGTACACACATTGTGAATTGTTGGAGCTCAGCTGATTTGTATGCAGCTTAGTGATGCGGCGGCTGAGAGGCTAAGATATGAAAAATTAATGACCTTGAGTATCCACCCCGCTACATATTCCACAAGAGGGCTGTGCTATTGATCTTGATCGAGCCCAGTTGTTTTTTTTTCTCCATCTAAAATATAAAACTTTGGGAGAAAAAAAAATCTCAATGGCGTTTTCTGTTGCAAAAACATGTAATAAAATGCATCAATCAATAATGAAGTGATAGCAACAAGAAACACTGCTGGTGTGGTACTAAGAACACAGGCTCAGCAACAGGTGCAGGCGACACAGAAACGTGATGGAAAAGCATCACTGGTGCAACACTGCTCTCTAGTGGCACATCATAGGATCGCTATTTGGTCTTAAAACAATACTCATAAATCTATATAAGCATTTCTACGGTTTTTGGTCACTGTAATCATCCCTTTTAACTTGCTGTTAAGAGATCAAAATTAACAGAAGTCTGACTACATCTAAAGTACAGTTTTCCAGAATAAGACAAATCAATAAAGTACACTTCAAAGTTAGTCTTTTCAGAATAAACTTCCCTCCTGTGTATCCTTTCACTGCAGCTCAGCAAGAAAAATCTGCCAGTGGTGGAAAACAAAGAGGGGATTTTTTGAATTACAAAGGATTTCAAAGAAACTTATTCTATAAATAAGTTGTGTTTTTTGACAAGCATTTTAAAAAAAGACACTCCATGCGATTCTACACATGCAGTTCTGTTTACTCCTCACAGGGAGTGCTACTGGGCCCTGGAACACAGCTATATAAAGCTTTTTGAAGTTTGTGCAAACCTGTTTGGACTTGAAACTTCCAACAGAAATGTAGCTTTATCAAATCTGCTAAAAGTAGAAGTGGTATACCCTAAAAAGTGATTTGACCTTCTATTATGAGTGTGAAATTAATGTGTAGCAATTGTTCCTCTACAGCGCAGGGAAATTGTAAGTGACTTCACACAAAAGTAAAGCAAAAAAAAAAAACACAGCACTAGCACAATTATGAACAACAGTTTAATACAGAACACTTACCCCCCCGATCACAACACAAAACTCACAAAGCTACCAAGTGGAGAGATCTGATAAGTCAACCACCATGGGAATGAACATGAAGTAATCAGACAGGACGTACATCAGTGGGATCCTGTAGCACTATGGTTTGGGTCGTGGATCGGCATCATGCTGCTGCTGCTATGTTAGTGATGTTCACAGCTACATTCGGATTTGTACTTTGCAGCTGATCTGTTGCGGACAGATTTTAGAACCACAGGAAAGGCATCAGTGATCGCTGCTCCACGATGTGTCATCACAATACAAAGGATTATCATTACAACACATTTCAGATGTAATTCCGATTCTCCACGAAGATCCCCAAAGGCCCCAAATACATTAATACAGCATTCATATTGATTTTCTTTCTCGCGGTTTTTCTAATGTTCGGAAAGTGTGCACATATTATATTGTTGCTGATACAAACATAGGAAGTGGATCATTTGGGTGCATCGTCTTACAGTGTTATTACCGGATTTTTTTGAAATGCAGTGATACAAAAAGCACAGTAACAACCTCTCCCAAAGCAAGGCTATACTAGAGAATATAAACACAGGAAAGCTGGCTGACCTCTACCAGCCTGTGGTAGATTAACATGGAGAGTACAAGATATAGACGCTTTTTTTGGTTAGTCTGCATTTTGCAACAATTATGAAAAAAAATTGGGAATAACTGAGTTTTGTAGGCAACTAACCCTTCGGCTCCAAGGCTGTTTTGAGGCCTGAGTTCACAGCCCTGTGAGCATTTTTAAAAGGATTGTTTTTCCTTTTTCATTTGATGATATTGTTTCTCAATTCAAGCCTGAAGCTCAACATTAGAATTCATAACCGATCCTATTATCTTACAGCTGGATCTACGACTACAGACGATGTGTTTTCATATGTATTGAGGGACGGAGCAACAATTTTTCCTCTGATTTCTGAAAACCTTTTTCCAACTTTTTAGAAGACACAGATATAACAAAAATTCATGTTTATTTTGTCTGCGCAGATTCTTGATGTCTGGCATATAGGTGCTAATATAAAGCAGCAACAGACAGAACCCAGAAGTAGAGGTGATGATCAACAGAGAACAAACCTTGTTCCGCTTGTCCTCGCTCACTTCCATTCACAGATGTAATAGGCACTTGAATTGCCCAATGTCCCATTATAATCACCATGATATATTAAACATAACCAGTTATGCTAATGAGGTAATTATTTAAGACAATTAGTGCATTCCCTATCAAATAGTTCTCCGTCAACATACATTGTCTTCAAATAACGCCCGTGCAGTATTAATGAAGCATTGAAAGTAATATCGGTTTGCTGAAGTTGAAACACTTAGAAACGTATTTAATATGCACATCTACGCTTGTCTACACTTTGGATTGTCTATAATGCACCGTTATTAAGATGTATCCCGGTAGAAGGAACCAAAAGCAACTCATTTCCCCAAACATGCTTTCAGAATGAGTCAACTGGTTGGATATGTGAAAGGAAGTGGCCTTGGACGGCAGGGAACAGCTTTATAAAACAGAACAAACTTCTTCTTAGCTGTAGCTCACATCTCCCCTATAAGGTTAGAGGCCAAGGTTAGCATCTTCATCCTAGGTGTGGGGGGGTGGGGGCAGGTTCCGCATTCCTGACTGAGGCACACAGGCTTGGTGATGGCATCTGTTATTGCCAAACTCATCAGATGACCCTTTTTTTTTTTCTTTAACACAATACATAGTAGAAAAACAACTTGGATCTTTAAACCACCAAACACAAACGCACATTCATTCATTCATTCATTCATTCATTCATTCATTCATTCATTCATTCACACACACCAAATCCACATCTGCTCTCATGTGATGAGAGCTAGGCTGGCAACAATCACTGAGGTTGAACGTAGGAAGGCAGTGCATGGAAAAGGCAAACTGGTATCAGGGATCGATTAGGTGGACCTGCCCTCTGACTGGGACTCACTGTGGCTTACTGGGACGTGTGGTTGACTGATTTCTGTAGGGGGAGACAGTGTGTAGGGGGGCGGGGCTTCGTTTATGCTAATGGTGTCCCCCTCAGAAATGAAAGGAGCTGAATTGGAGGGACGAGCAGCGTCGGGCTCATCGCCGTGAGCACACTCGCTGTAAGGAGGCGGCTTCAGATCGTCCTCTGAAAGGAAAAGGAGAAAACAGGTCAACCAGTTGATCAGCGGTCTAAACACAAACAGGAATACAATCAAATAACCTTTAACATGAGGGCTAAATGATTAATCAAAATAAGATCAGGTTCTCCATTCATGCCTGCCATTCATTTTTTACGTAACAACAATTCTGCCATGTTTGCAATGATGTCATTGCATCAAACAACCGTCCCGATTCCGCCCTGAGCTGCGTCACCAAATGACCAGTGTGGTTTACTCTAAGTGACCAACTAAGCACAGGAAGGGGCTCGTTTCCGAGTGTGATAGACACGGGAGCAAAATGCGGTGATTTTTAGGAATAAGAAACACGTGTCAGAATCTCCGAAACCCAGTGATGGTGAGGAAGGACGGACAGACTTTGTCGGAGAACACTGACCCCAGATCAGTGGTATCCTGAATCTTCTTCGTCGCTCTCATCAAAAAAAAATAGTTATTTTGAATTTCTTCGTCACCAAGTTGTTATCTTAGTTTCTAATGTCCGCTCAAACATTTCCCTTGTTTGACGTACTCTCATTGTGAAATTCGCTGCTTTTTCACTCGCCTAAGTGCAAGTTGCATACCCATTCTTTTTATATCTGATATCTCAAAAGGTCACAGAATTACATTTTGACTTGGAAAGTGTAAGAAGCTATGTTAAACACAGTTCAAATATTGATATTAAAGCATGCTCTGAGACACCCTCTGGTATCCATGATAGAAATATCATATGTGTGGGCGAATAAGAGATCATGTACAAGAATTACAAAGGAAATGTCACAACTTTCCCCCTCTCTAACCACATCCTGCTGACGGAACAGGGAATTCAGATCAAATTTGATGCCGTTTGCAAAAAAGGAGACTGAATCTTGATAAAAAGATTCAACAACTGACCTGGTTAGCTAGTGTGATCATTCATGAGCTCACAATGACATGTTGAGAAACATAAATAGGGGAACACGGAATAAAGGAAGTCAACAAATGTAAAAATTGTACATTGTTCTTTGTCCTTTAAAAAGCAAACAAAGTACTCTGTGTGTTCATAGATGTGGGAGTTAATTTAGAATCAGAAGAGACAAGTTTACGCATCAAGCTCTCTTGAATAGCACTTCAGACTGCAACTAGTTGTATTATGCTGGTTGATCTGGCAATCAATGCACCGATTGTGATGGAGTCATAATGCTGGTGGTTTTAAGGAAGGTAGTGGCCAGTTTGTCCTCATGTGTGGTTCCAACCTGTGCACAACAGGTGCAGGTAACTGGTTAAGTACACGGTCTCTGATCAGTGATTGCGTTTGATGTGGGTTAGTGTAAAGGAGTAAAATGTTTAGGCTTAAACTACACTTGTACTTCTGTGTTAAGGGGTTATGCTTTACCCAAGGTGGCAACCTGTAAACACGCTGAAAACGCGTCAACATCAATATTTCTTTATCAATATTTAGCTACCTTATAAATTCCATTGAATAAGTGTGTGAGGGGAAATGTTGCTCCCCTTTGTCACAACACACCGGCAAAGTCAGGGCGGTCACCCTGTATGTAACAGTCAGGCATCATGTTGCCTAAGCAACCGCTTGTGAGAATATGGGAACATATTTTTTCAGAATCCCAAACAGCACATCTCAAACAACCTACAGTTTTGCTCAGTAAACCTATGATTACATTTTTTTTGTGCTGAATTACACAATGAAAGACAGTTTGTCTAAATTAACTTAAATTAATGATCAATTATATTTGTTGCAGGGAAAACGTCAAATACAAATTTGATAGAAAAGAAGTCATAAGGGGCAGCCCGTTTCTAATGCGAGTAGATATGAAGCATGTTGTAACAAAGGCTCAGTTATCTTCTCCTTTTCAGTAGAACACATCTAGCAAAGCCATCTCCACTGAAACCTTCCCACAGTGATCTCGGCTCGCTGTCACAGAAAGTGAAACTATGCAGATACAGCGATTGCAGGAACTATTCACTCAAGAAACAAGTTGGACTTCCCCATAACTGTCACTGCTGCTTAGGGGAAACTATGAATGAAGAAATAGAAGGGGATAAAAAATATGAATAAACCTGTCTTCCTGCCCTCAACTCAAGCAAGAGACTCATGGTACTGTGTTATAGTGTGTGTGTGTGTGTGTGTGTGTGTGTGTGTGTGTGTGTGTGTGTGTGTGTGTGTGTGTGTGTGTGTGTGTGTGTGTGTGTGTGTGTGTGTGTGTGCTACCTCCTGAGACTGCCTCATATGGTGGTGGCATGTCCAAGTGGGAGAAGGATGCAGCTGGTGGCGGAGCTGCGGAGGGCTCTTCTATGGACAGGTCGTCCTGAACACCGTACCAACTGGGCCAGACAGATGTTTGCTGCAGAGGGAAGGAAACAGAGAGTTATGACACACACACAAAAAGCAGAAGCATATATAAATACACCAGTGAACATAAAGGCTAAAGCCAACAAGACAAATATCAACACCGGTAACACTTTCAGGATACTAACTAGGCAGGTTTTACTGTACACATCTCTAAGTAATTGCTGATGGTCATGATTATATTCTGATTATATTCTCTTTCCTCCATTTTTTATATATCTATATTAAATTCAGTCCCTTTAAATAAAGAAAAACTAAAATGAACTAAAATCAGATAAATTGAAACAAGGTTGGTTATTGTCTTTGCATGACGGCGCTAAAAAAGACGATAAGTGCAGCAAGTAGTCACAGCATGGTCCGTTTTATTAACTGATCAGCTGGTGGGGTTAGTAAATATCTCCAAGGTTCGAGCATGAGAACACACATCAGCTGTGAGGAAGTGTTTTTTTTTTTTATTAATAATGATTGATGCCTTTGACTGAGGTAATACTTAGTTCAAAATTGCCAATCTGTTGTTGTGGGAGTGACAGAGAGTGATGACAAAAGATGCAGCACAACCAGAACACGCCGAGTTCAAGATAATTATAATAGTTACTACTTTTTCTGTAGGCCTACGGAATTTATTAATAAGATGAAGTTCAATAATCTATGAACAATTAATCGCCCATCACTCTCTGGGGCCCTTTGTGCATCAGAGGTTTCTCCCAATGGCTCTTCTGGGTTCACTTAGTCTTTTTAGGCAACCGTGAATAAGACTGTCCAAGAGGCTTAGTGAGCGATACTACATCAAGACCCCCCCCCCACTATGTATGATTAATTTAAGCCCAGGACCTCACTCGAGTAGTCCTCGAAATGTTCAGGGTGCCAGGTTATGGATGACCGTGGGGCCTCCCTGCTGCACATTCCATTAAAATCTAAACACGGACATTTATACACCAGAGACCGCAGAGGGTACAACAGGGAAAGGAAGAAAGGATGCAGGAGAGGATATAGGGAGCAAGCAGAAGGGTTAGGAACAAGAGTAGTCTAAAGGGGAGTAGGAGGTAAAAGAAGCAAAAAGGAGAAAGGGTGTGTGCAGGGAGGAGGAAGGATGCTTCAGGGCTGGTGACTGGACATGTAATTAGCCAGTTTACACACAGCTGAGGTCATATATTTAAATATCCCTAGACTAAAGACATTTAAATGCATTTCTTTCCACAATTTTAGATATTTCATGTTACCATTATTTTTTTGCGGTAAGTTAAAAAGAATGTGTCCATGAGAGATCATTTAAAAACAAAAAAGGCAAACAATTAATGTTTTTCCACTTGTATTTACTAGAACTGGTTTTTTGTAGGTCAAGTGTTTAAATACACTCTGTGTGTATCTGGGGACAGTTTTTTAAATTAGTTAACTTGAATCATCCTTAGGGTGACATTCCACAAGCTTTATGGCCTCAACTGCCTTCATCTGAAATGAAACAGATTCTTAAACTGGATTGAACTTCCTCTAAAAATCGGACAAATGTTTCCGATAGACCACAGGATATTTTTTCTGGTCTGGGGAAACCAAGGCCAAACATCCAGGCATTTCTGAGTCTTAAGTGCTTCACTTATATATTTGTTTTTACAAGTGGGGCATTTCCTGTTCCACAAATATTCCAAACAACTCTAAAAATATCACAGTTAGTGCCTCTTAGATGGAACTACTGCAATGATAAATATCTCAATTGCTGGGGCAGTGTCAAGTTTCACAAGAAATGACCAAAAATGACTTTTTATGGAGACTTCCATTTAAATGAATCATTTCTTAAAGATATGTGGTAAAACATTTTCCATTCCTGCAACATCTTTCGCAACAACCAAAAATGTGAGAGAAACCTGTTTTATATGATTCACGGAGCATATTATGGGAACGTTCTGAATTACGGATATTGCTTCCAGGTGTTTTAGAGAGGCAGTAAAGCAGGAAGGCCCAGGGGGAAGCATGATCATGATGGCTGCCTGAACCTGTAGCATAGCCCACAAAAAAGACTTGATACAAACTGATGTTGAGGAAAAGCATTACTATTCTAGACGCATCATTGAAAACATCAACACAAATAAAACTACATTCAACTATCACTCGCAGGGAACAATAAAAGATAAGCCTGCACTTTGTAGCCAAATGTCAAAATATGTCTAAAAGGAATGCGTGTCAGCAAAATGGAAGAAGTTACAAACCAAACAGAAAGACTGTTATGAAGGTCATCCCAGTGATCGGATGATTCTTAAAGCGCTGCAAAACTTATCACATCCACAAATCAGAACCTCAAGCAAATTAAACATTAGAGGAGACTATCCTTTTTCTCACATATATCTTAAAAAAGAACATCCGATACTAATAACTGGATATTTTCAGATGTAGGGAAAATATCCAAATAGACCTTCGAAGAGGCACACATTGTGGTCTGTTAAATCGGTCTAGTCCTGCCTGGCTGTCTGTGGCTTTACTGATCATATTTGCACAAAAAACATCTCACAGGCATGGTTGAAAGTTTTACACACACAAAAAAGGTCCAGTTACACTTTCTAACTGAATGACTGTCTGCCTGAGCAGGTCACTGTCAAGGCTGTGACCTGCTCAGCCCGACCTCTGTTGTCAACTAGGTCAAATAAACGTAACAGGAAAATGTAACCATACAAGTACATGTAAACCAGACGCTTGCACCTGATTAAATCATCAACACAACCGCTTAGTATGTCACAAAGTAAAATCTAGCCTGTCCTATAAAGCAACTGACTGATAACCACATGCCCACTCGAGAGAGCAAACAACTCCTCTGCAAAAATGTAACACAAGTGTGACCTTATTTCACTTTCTCTTACTACAGCAAACTCCGGTTGGATGTAAACAGCGACAGTTCTGAGAATAAGGCTGGCCTTCGCTTTGTGATGCACAACTTCCAGTATGTCTGCCACTGGGCCAATAAAGCTAAAGAGGAACTACAAGCTGTACAGATAGGCAAACAGATTCTTAATGGCATATGTTGTTAATATGATTTTCCTGACAACATTCATACTGTCTGTGAAAAATGGGTTAGCTTGTATGCTGCTGCTTGGATTTGAAAGTTGAATCTGGGAGAAATTGGACAAAATAGGAAAGACTCCTAGGGGTACTGCATATTTTAAGAAATAGAAACATATTTAGTGTATACCATCTGTAAAGTTTACTGTGATAGACAGCACGGCTGTGGCTATGTACTGACACTTGCCACCAAAATCCCACACCAGAGAGCCTCTTGTAGAGGAGCTTTAAGCCCAGATAGCACAAACAGTGACTCTGTCAAAGGACCATAAATGTGCTTCCAGTGAATGTCAAAGCTCCACCAGACTTCAAGTCTTTCTAGCAGAGAAACAGAAACTCCAACAGTAGTTTCTCATTGCTGGCAAAAATGCTGCGAGAGAAAGATCAGACAAAGTTTGAGGATGTAGTTACCCTTAAAGTTCACTTTGAAAAAATGCACTTATTGAAGCTCAGTTGAATAGTAATACTTTAAGAAACAGCAACTGAAAACTCCTTCATTTCAAACATGAAATCAAGCAGGGTCATGCTTTAAATGCAATGGGTCTGCCCAGGCAGACTGTGAAACACCCCAGCAGAATAAAAAACAACAACTCCTTTGAGCTACACAAATCATGAGGGTGCCATATTTGTCGCTTCAAGTTTTGAAAAAAGGAATCGATTTTGCTGCTGTGTTACTCACTCTGTTTGCCGAGTGTACCGTACTCAAGTCTGATAGCCAACGTAGAGATGCTTGTTAATACCAAAACTTTAAATTTAGGCTAAGCCACAATAAAAGGAAAACCTGGTGGCACATAACCAATTCAGTAGTTGACGAATAGATTATACGTTTCCAATGTAGGACATGTGTGTACGTGTGTGTACCTGGAGGTCTGCACTCACACTCTGTCTCTCACACATCTGATGAAGGTAGGCCCTTCCTCCAACAATGACTATCTGAGCATTGCGTGGGTTGCTCAAGTACGCTGCCAGTTGCCTTTGTCTTGATCGGTACCAGCACACATAGAAGAAGATCTTGATAATGATGAATATAATAACAACTCTGAAAAGAATGGACGAGATGGGGGGGATGAGTTAGGAATTGGCAACTTCACACATCAGTTTTATACTTCATCTTTAAGCGATGTAATAATGTTATACTCACATGTACCAGTACAGCTCCATGTTTGTGAGATGTCAGTCAGTGAGTAGAGGCTCTCATAGCTGGGGGACAACTTGCTGATCCCTGGCCAACACCACAACTTGCCCTGAAACCAATAAGAATTTAAAGTAACTCTTTCCTTCATTTAATCAATGAATACATTAGTTGTAATCAACACCAGCTCCCTTTTATAAAAACTAGAAGCTCACAACATATGGAAATAGATAGTTTAAATGTGAAAGCACTTTCTGTAACTTAAAACAGATGGTAGGTTTAGCACTACGGCTCCTCCGTTAACTTCAAAATTCAAACACAGAAAACAATATTTTTCAACTTACCTTATAATGACAACTCAGCCTTGTGGAATTAGCTTGAAAGGTATGCCATGCCCCCTTGTTGTATCAGAGATGTGATGCTAGCAGAGCTCCAGGATCAATGCTACAGCTAGTTGAGCTAGCTAGGCTAACGTGTAGCATAGCAGGCCACAACAACAACAACAGGGGCTAACGTGATCCTCTAGCTTACGATAACGAACAAAACAACAACCTTATGAACATATGTCCTCTTGGTATCACATAGAAGGTTACTAGCACCTCAAAGGAACAGCTGAACTAGTCCTACAGCGTTTGAGCTCGCAGTATCGGTGACTGACTGTTAGCACCGCCTGTGCATTGGCTTAACAGTGGGCGGTGCTCACAGGGGGCGTGGCCTCAGTGCTTCCCGTAAACTGCTCCCACTATTCAAGTGCTGTTGAAAAAAAACGGTATTTCTAGGTTTGTGACCGTTATAGTATGGTTGTTGTAATTATAAAATATTATGCCTCCCCAAATATTGCGTCTCAACCTTCTTATATTTACAGTATATGGTCTCAGCAGGAAGCGTCACAAAGAGAGATTAAAAAAGGGATTCTTGTTGGGCTGTAACTGAGGCGTTTTATTGACGTCCATCATAAATTACAATATTCCGAGGATCATGAAGGTAGCATGAATTCGTCTGAAAAAAGGGATACAATTAAGACTAAATATCTTAAATATTTAGAATAAACATGGTTTATATTATACATAGATATCTATTCAGCAAAAAATAATCAGTCAGAGGCTAAATCATAATAATAATAATAACAATAATAATTGTTTAAAATCAGATGTTAAGTGTGTGCCTATGATCCCTTTAAATATGTAGTGAAAAACTATTTAAAATATCCATTTAAATGCATGTAAAAGGTCATACGAGGTTGTTCCTATCTTGCGACCCTTTGCCTCCATCTAGTGGTCAATGTTTTATAACGCAATTTACCATTTCAAAACGACTACCAAATACATAAGCTTATCAGACTTTTCAGGGTGTGTAAGGGACTGGGGTTATTTCTAAGCAGAACACAAGAAATTTGCAATATTTTCAAGATATCTAAAATGACAGAGACCTCACATAGTACTTAATGCAATAAATCGGAAAGATCGATCACAGTGAAATCAGTAGTTTCATCAAACACTGAGAAAAAAATATAGATATTCAAGCATTTAACGGACAACTTTTTTATTAAACTTTAAAACCATCTTTGATTGCAGGTTATTACACATTCATGTAATCTTGTAGTCTTTTAGTCAAAAATCGATTTGTAGCACATGTGTATTATTTATTAAACAATAACACAAACAAGATGATGATCATTTCCTGTCCAAAGCTCGTCACCAAATGCTCCATTGTTGTGGCAAAGTATATTAAAGGTATATTTACAGTAAATCTTCAGCTATGTGTCCAATAACACAAACAAATTATTCACATTCTCACAATGCTTTTTCAGTGAAGAGACACTTTCCATTATCTTGCTTATCGGTTATCTTCCACAATGATGGTTCGTCTTGGGTAGGTATCTACTTCCACAAATATGTAACGAAACTCATATTTTCCAGTTTCAGGATTCTGGGAAATCAAAAAAAGTCAAAACAGAATCTCAATTTGATGGATTTCTGTGAAAAACATTTCAAAATAACAGTCTATTTATCACCTCTGTACATTTAGTGTGGAATAACAATTCTTAAATAATGGTATAGCTAAAAATGAACTGTACTGCGTTGGTTTGTCCCATCCATTTCATAAACTGCATTTTCACAAAAACCAATACTAACCTCTTTTGACTCTGAGTGTACAGTTCCTTTGCGGCCTGGCTCGGAGCCCTCGATGTAAAACTTAAGTCTCATATGCTTCAGTCCGTCTTTCAGGTACTCTTGATGACTTATATGGGAACACACGCACACACAAACAAACAAAGAAAAAAACAGGATAAGCCAACAGGATACCTAGATGCTAACTTATGTATAATTCAAATATTTAAAAACTGAAATGTGCAACTTATAATAATAATAATAAACAGCGTATACATAGTAACAAAATAACCACCTGACTTGCTGCCTCCTTCCTCGACGGGTAGTCTCCCCATAACACTTTATTGGCTCCCCAAATGCACCAATCACCTACATTTTCAATAAACCAAGATGTTTTTTTAAACTTTACTTTTCAACAGGAGAAGGCTTTAAGATGTGCACTGAATTGAATATAGAATAGGAAACATACAATACAACACACAATACAATAAGTGTCACCATTAATTCACACATAAAGTGCAATGCTGCAAAATTGACAGTATAGTCATGTACTATTGGAGGAGATGTTACTGTTATAATACTGAACTGGTAGGCAGAAACATAGTATCTCTTACCTCTGGGTCTAACTTGACTTTGTTGAAGGCTTTCCCATAGACTTTATTTGGACTTGAGGAGGAAAACAGCTCTTGGAACACCACATATAACAGCCCACCTGAAACACGTGCACAGAACAACACACATTAGTGCCCATTTGGCATTATTTGACTTAAAATGAGATGATAATGCTGCTTAAGATCTTTTGGTTGTACTCACCTGTCACTCCAAGCCCGATGAGTACAACTATCAAGTAGGTAAAGTCTCTGCCGGCTTCTTTCACTGGAGGATATTGAGGGTGGGAGTTATTAGACAATCAGTCAACAGTTTGGTGTCAACTGTAAATAACAGTTTGGTACTTGACAAAGTAAAATACAGTACCAGTCAAAAGTTTGGACACACCTTCTCATTCAATGGTTTTTCTTTATTTTTATTTTTTTCTACATTGTAGATTAATATTGAAGACATCCAAACTATGAAGGAACACATATGGAATTATGTGGTAAACAAACAAATGCTCAACAAACCAGAATATGTTTTATATTTTAGATTCTTCAAAGTAGTTGAATGAGAAGTGTGTCCAAACTTTTGACTGGTACTGTACATTAAATGGTTATAGTTTCACAAATGCAAACAGGTGCTTTCTATAAATTATTCTATAAATTAATAGTCTCTTTAACTAGATAAGCCATTTTTTTTTTTTTACACATTGCATTTGTCACTTGTGATGATGTTTTTGCCACAATTCAGATGCTATTTATGGATTAAATAAATAAATATGTGTCTAGTCCATCAATAAAATATTAAAAAAACATAATATCCAAACTATGAAGGAACACATATGGAATTATGTGGTAAACAAACAAATGCTCAACAAACCAGAATATGTTTTATATTTTAGATTCTTCAAAGTAGTTTAATGAGAATGTGTGTCCAAACTTTTGACTGGTACTGTACATTAAATGGTTATAGTTTCACAAATGCAAACAGGTGCTTTCTACATTACATTACATTACATTACAGTCATTTAGCAGATGCTTTTATCCAAAGCGACTTACAGTAAGTGTATTCAACATAGGTATTCAAGAGAACTACTAGTCACCAGAAGTCATAAGTGCATCTCCTTTCTTAAACAAGCAATAATTATATATATATATATAAAATATTATTCTATAAATTAATAGTCTCTTTAACTAGATAAGCCATTCTATAAATTTTCTTTTTTTTTACACATTGCATTTGTCACTTGTGATGATGTTTTTGCCACAATTCAGATGCTATTTATGGATTAAATAAATAAATATGTGTCTAGTCCATCAATAAAATATTAAAAAAACATAATATATCAGTCCAATAATAAAAAAAAAAAAAAAAAAACTGTGCATTTGGAAAAAAAAACTGCTTTTGAACTTTTTGGCTGTGCACAAAACAAAAAGAGGACACACCAGCCTGTATGTCAGTGCATTGCCTACCTTTCTGAGCAGCTGAAGGCTGCGGGGCCCCTCTCTGGTACCTGGAGACAGACTTTCTCTCTTCGGGGCTGCTTTGATTTCTTGCCTGAGAATCGAGCGAAAAACCCCGACGCGACTGTGCTTGAATGAAGCAACTCAGCACTGGCAAGCCCCACGAAGGAGCCTCGACTCTCCTGAGGAAGGTCGACACACTGTGGGTGTGGATGAGCAGGCTGACCTGTGTGAGTTTACACGTCTGCTGCAGATTCCGGTGCAGCAGCGCTCTCAATATGTGTGTGTAAGCCATGTGTGTCCTCTGTGAGGCTGCACAGCCAGCCAGCAAGTGTGTGTACTTAGTTCAGCAGCTAGACAAAGCTGTAAAAAACTAACATGCAACAACTGCAGGCTAAAATAATATATAGTGACTTATTAAGCGTCATACATGCATAACTTAAAGCACTAACTAAACTACTCGGACATAACGTTGCTGTGCTGCTCTGTGTCAAAGATCAGTCGCGTTATTTGTGACGCGTTGTGCGCACAGTTATGTCGTCACGCACCTAGGGGTTCATGGGAGATTGAGTTTTTGATGTGGCACCAAATATAGCATTGTTTTCTTTGTGTTAAAGAATCTACACACTATCACAGAGAGGTGAGAACACATTCGTGGTGTTATGAATTGTTTTTGTAGCATACAATTAATGAAAGGTATAAAAATGGACTTCTTTAAAGAAATATTGTGTAGAAAACAAACAACGTATGGTGTTTTATGGTAAAGATTGTGGTTTGGGTTGAAATAAGTATGTTCAAACACTTTTATTAAGTTTTAACAACAGAACAACAAACGCTTAGGAAAAGATTGTGATTTTAGTTTGATATAAGTATGTAATACTAAACCCTTTTATTTGTTTTACTGGCCTTAAACTAGTCACATTTAGGTATAAAGTATACTTAATCTAATCTAATCTAAGGGGGGATCAGCATATAAAATATACATTATATATATATATATATATATATATATATATATGTTCTGAATTTTTGAAAATGTTTAGTATAAACTTTGTTGTAAAACCCACAAATTCCCAGAAGAAAAACTGAGTTCACGGCCTAAGTATCCTCAATGCTCCTGAACACAAAACATGTTACTGACTAAATAAAGCATCACAATAAAATCAGTAAACATTAGTTTATTGAAAACAATTCTGTCCAGCATTTTCTGTTATCAAATAAATATGCAAACGGGTAAAAAAAAACACCACAACGAAATGAATGTATGACAAAGATAAAGTAAGTATTTAATGTTCAGACATCTGTTAAATGGGAATAAATAAACGTTAGTAGGTCAGTAGAATCATGTATTGGGCTCTGCACCAATTAATTAACTTTAACATCACTTTATTTCAAACATTCAGTTTTCTTGTCTTCTCAACAAGGCTTTCTTTACTTGTCTGGATATAAAAACAACCTGATACTCTACTGTAAAGAAAGTACATAAAAATAAGAAATAAAATGGGAAATCAGCAGCTTAAATATGCAATTTCATATTTTGATGGTAACATGAAAATTATTTAAAAAAAACCTGATTCTGTTTTTTTTTTTCTCCAAGAACAACTTTACATTAAAGGTACTCTAATTTAAAAAAAACAAAGTTTCGGTCCCGTATCTGAAATCATCAGTGTTCCACGGCTCGTCAATCCCAGAAACTTGTGGAGCACAGGAACGGGGGAAATGCACTTCTGCGGTCCCAAAGCAAAGAAGAATAACTTGGTACACCACAAACCTTTTTTTTTTCTCGTCACAAAACTCTACATTGGTAAAGTTGCCCAGGGCAACAGTTCACTCAAGATGCAAGGGAGAAAAACCTTTGCCCCGAATGCTGTCAAACTTGGCAAGATGCAGAGGAATGATGCTGCATCTGTCTGATGTATCTGCAGAGAAATGAAAACACTATTACTTTAAGTCTGTTCTGGGCCCTACACTTTTCTCATCTGCTGCTTGGGCTGCTTGTGATCAAATTGGTTCAGACTTACTTAATTACTGAGCTGTCTGCCTCCATCTATATACCGGAAGATGAGTTTGTGACTTTGTGTGTGTGTGTGTGTGTGTGTGTGTGTGTGTGTGTGGTGTGTTCAGGTGTGTGTGTGTGTTCAGGAGAGATTAAAGAAGAGATGAGTATTTGTGTGAGCTGTTTTGACCACTTTTTAAATATCTATGGCAGAAGTGTTGGCAAAATAATAAAAACAGAGAGACAACACACAGACATGAGAGCAATGCGTGTATAGAAAAGAAACATTTTATTCAGTATGTGCAGAAATACGGATCTGTGTGTGATTGTGTGTATATGGAGGAAAAGGAGAGCATGGATGTAAATAATACATACATGACATTGATTACAGAAAATAATGTACACATAGATGGTATTTACCATAAAAACCGAGACAGTAAGAAGAAAATTGGAACTCAGACAATGACAGTGTGAGAAAAACAAAGTCATATGCGAGTGAGTGTGACTTGTTTCTCATTGTGCTCACAGCTGATATACTATTCTCTCCTTCCATATATTAACGGTTGTTTTTCTTACAAAAGCAGCCTGCCCACAGTGAGCATTATTAGAGTGTGAGGCTGATCTGTCCCTTCTGCAGTTTATATAGGGTTAATCTCATAAGGACAAACACAAAAAGTCAATTCACTTTTCTTGTCTACCTGTGATTATTTGAACCGTCTAGGACTCATTTTATTGTTCAGCTTGGTAAAACAAATCCTTTTGGTTTGGGTCTTCTTCTAAATCAAATCAGCCACAGCAAATAAACGAACATCCATCTATTTATGAAGTTTAGACATGGATAGCGTGTGTTGACAGTTTGAGGACACACTAAAGTGACAGGAACTGTTGACCAAAAGCCAATAAAACAAAGAAAAAAGAAGAAGCTTTATTGTCATTTATTTTACAAAGCATCATTAAAACCAGCCCTGAAAGATAATTTGAGTAACTGTAAAAATCATCCTTTAAATTTGTCTTAGTATAAAAGTCTGTTTTAATACAAAGATATTAAGCTCCTACAGTAGAAGAGAGTTAGAAGACAAACAGACTTGAAGTAAATATTTTTGCCAAAAAGTATTCTTTTTGTCAAATAAAAAATGTCAAAAAGTTAGCCAACATATATATAAGGAAGTTTTAAAGTGTGAAAATTAAAATGGTGTAATTCATTCGCGGAATTATCTTCCCCCAATGATTTGGATTAGCAACAGCATGCAGTGCAATTAATTAATTTTTAAGATGCCTTTTTTTTTTACTACTCTTTTTGTCCTACGACTTATTAGTAGATGGGGGCTTTTCATATTTTAATGTTAGTAAGTTAGTGTTTGATGGATACAAAAGACGCATGCACAAGCCACACATTTCGGCCTTGAACTGTTATCCAAATAAAACTGCTTTTGGTTATTCAAACAGCTATAAAGTTATTAAGGTTAGTGATTAATTCAAATTTTCACAAATAAGAAAAATCTTCCTTGATCTGAAAAACTTCAAGCATCTATAGTTTGCTATAAAAATCATAATGTGTGTGCTACTTATTTGATAAAGACATGCTTAGAAATAAACATGAAGATGTTCGATTACATTAATTTAGTTATCAGTGAGGAATCAATGACAATGACAGATATGTTTCTGACTAAAATCCCATATTTAAAGTTTAATAATGATTAATCTGTAATCATGATCATTCTAAAGGTCCATCTCTTTCTAGTGAGACATAAAATCTAGGTTGCCTACAGTACGTACAGAGCTGATGCGCTTCACAGCATTTCATCTAGTCCTTTGTGTTCATCTTTGCACATGAATACATATTCAATATCCTTTCGTCAAAGTGTCCCTTCATCATCATCATCATCATCAGCATCATCATCATCATGCTGGTGTAAATCTCCGCTCCGCTTTTTCATATGTGAGTGACGCCCGTTCGTACTGATCCAGGATTGCACTATTCTCAAGAAGTCTACATGATGGAGACAATGCAACATAATGGAGAACATAAGCAGACATACAGACACACACACACACACACAGCATGACAGCAAACTTTACACATTAAAAGACAAAACAATAGGTAGCACTTTATGTGACTGCTCCATTTTATGCAAGCATAAAGCTGCAAGCATGAACATCTATAATTCTGCAATGAAATGTAACTTTATAATGAACAAGTTCCTTTCATCAGTTATTTACATCTCAAATTTATTAATCAAAATGTTCATATTACTTTATCGTATTATGCTTATTGCAACCTCATGAAAGCACAGCCTTGGAGCATACACATGAACTGTTACACACAGGCATAAATACTATGCTTCACAATTAACCAAACATAAAATCAAATACTTCAAGTGACATAAACCATGCAGAACTACAGAGGAATTCAGTATAAATGTGTGAGCAGTAAAGAGTTGTAAATTACAAAGAGATTATGTGCTTTCTTTAGTGTGTGCAAACAATCATTAATCATTTCATGAAAATGTGGGATTGCATCTGATTTCCAATTTGTGCTTTTCTGTGGACTTAACAAGGGACTTCACATAAGTGATCTGAATTATTTCCTGAGGGCCTACTGGGAGAAAAGTACAGAGGTTAGACATATTATTTGATAACATTTTCAGCTAAAGATGATTGAAAAAGTCCATGCTAATGAATAACCACTACAATGAGGACACAATGTATGTCCTCGTTAGGACATACAGTTAAGTTGAGCATCACAAATACTTCAAACAAACTCACTCGGAGGACAAGATGGCTGCAAGCAAGAAAACCATCTTGGTGAAAATGAACAAATAAAAAAACATTTAAAAAACAAAATATAAACCCGGGCAAAAATCACAGAAAATGAAAAATAACTTACATTAAAGTATAAACTGACTGGGCAAATGGTGACTACACAAAAACATATAGAGATTTTGATTGTTGGATAAGGTTGCTTACCTTGAGATTGTCTCTTAGACCCTAGTTGTGTTGTACTCTGATTCATGTTTGCTCAAAGAGCCAATGAGGCAGAACCTGAAATGTCATGGCTCTTTCATTTAATATCAAATTCCTTTTGCATAGAGAGGTCAGAATGCATAATGTGCTACATAACAGCAAAAAACGTCATTAGTGCTTTGCTAGTCCCTGGGAGCCTCGCATGCAGACTTGTAGAAAATGAATAAACAGTGAGGACCACTCTGGAAAGAGCACATAGAAAGTGCATGCAGGAAAGTAGTTTCTCCAAAAGTGTACTTTGATACCTTCACATTAGTTACTTTTCAAGCAGTCAAGGTGCAAGTACACAATAATAGTATTTTTTTAGATAGAAAATCTTGTTCATGCCAATATATATCAAGCTATATATATATATTATAAGTCAATATAATATAAGTCATATTATTTCAGTATCACAGAATATAAATGCATATTTTATAATCATTTGCATTCATGTCAATAAGGTTAGTTGTCTTTAAGAGGCACAGATTCAAGCCCTTGGGGTAACAGTCAAAACTGGACTGATTACAGAATTAATATCTTCTAAAATTAGGTTTTTTATTTGCTTTAAGAGCTGTAACAAACCTCAAAATATAGTAGAGCAAAATAATTGTAATTTAAAAAAATCACAGTTTGGGGAAAAACTAGCAGGGAGCATTTGACATGTTCAAGGCTGAGCATGCAAGGTGGAAGGGGGCACATATTTTATCATAATTTAGCCCTTTGTGAAAAAAATAACTTTTTAATGATAGAAAAGGGGGAAAGAACAAGGATCAATGCAAAAAAAGATTCTTATCATAATATAAGGAAAAAATAATGAGAGGAAGAGGAAGAACAAAGCTAAAATAAGTGGAAAACATACATTTATGTAGGCCTAAGTATCCCACACACATTTCAAACATCCCAATAGTTAACTCTACGGTTGCTGTTCTTTCCTCATCAGAAATCTATGGATACTGACCGCTGTACTGCCTTTTCGTGGCGTGAAAGCCGGTGGCTGGTGGTGGGAACTTCTTCCAGGTCGTCGTCCAGGTCGCATCCATTGTCCGCTGCCTCTTGCGAGTAGCTGTGCTTCATGACCAAGATGCTCCTGCGATTTCCAGAGGACGGCAGCAAGGGCCGCACTGCCATGGGCGGCTGTGGGAGGTCTGCGAGCAGAGTGGCAGCCGCTGCCTCCCGAGCACACAGGTTCCCACGACTTCCGCGTCCACTGAGTGACAGCTGGGATATGTGTGCGGAGCCTGGGTTGGGAGAGGAGCCACAGTGGTGATCATGGATGCAGCGAGAGGAGGCACGCCTAAGGGCGTGGTAGTTCTCAAAGTCTTCTGCCAGGTCCACTAAGTCTGCTGAGGCCGCTGCAGCTGCGGTGGCACTCCGTAAAGTACACAGCTCATAGTGGGGCGGCTCAAAGACCTCCTGGAACATGGTGGGGTCAAAGTCCTCCCGCCGCAGGATGTACTTTTTACGTGGCTGCTTGATCTGGACAATGACAGAGACGATGAGGAGGATGAGGACGATGCAGCAAGTGACACCAATTATGGTCCCGTTTGTGTTGTTCAGGTTGTCCAAGATATTGGCTTTCCTCTTCTCTGTGCATTGGTAAAAAGACATCACAACAGAAAGGGAATTTTAATGAAAATATTAACTACACGTCCCTGTAAAATGCTTGGCAAAACGTGTGAAGATAACTATCACAATAAAAAAACAGAACTTTGATCAACAACTCTAGTCCATTGGCTGAACCCCTGGCACAAACAGTGATTGTCAAACATCGCTTAGCAACCGTAACTGGGCATGAAAAGCCTTTCAAGCTTTTGATGTCTCAGGGGCTGTTTTAAGAGAAATGATATGTATATAAAGGGTATTTATGTAAAGAGTTTGTTTGGTTTCCTTTTTTTTTTACATTTTCACAAACTTGATCAAAAGTGCGTTTATCTGCTCCGATGTAGGTTGAGAATGGTCTGGCTAACTAGCTTACCACTTATTGATTATTTTTCATCTATTTATTGACACCTTCACAGAGGATGTGTGATCATTGAAATCCTTAATGTGTCGACACACTGTCAACCACTCCCCGCTCAGCTGAGCATGATCACACACACAAAAACTAGTAAAAACCACACCATATCTCTGCTCACTCCTCAATATCTCCAACAATAACCTCAATTTACATTCAAGCAAATTCCTTTTGCCATCACCCATTCCGTCACTCAGTTTGCTGCTCCTATCTACTGGAATGAGTTGCAAAAGATGTTAAAACTTCACTTCTTCATTATGTTTTCCTCCTTCAATAACTCATCACAAGCAATAGTTTCTGATCACTGTACCTGCTTTTGAATTTGCTTCTCTGGAACACATATATCTCTATTGTTGTATCAACCTTAAACATTGTGATTGTTTTAGTTTTGTCCAATGTTTATTTATTGCACTAGTTTATTGCATCTAGGTTTTAATTTATTTTGGCATAATATCATGCTTACATTGAGTTATCATTGTAAACAGCATAATTATGCAATGTAAGCTGGACGGCAGGCAAGGGCAGGGACCTGGACGTGCTGAGGGGTCTTGGGAGTTTGCCTATCCAGTCTACATGAGTTTTACGGACTTGGAGAAGGCCTACGACCATGTCACTGGGGTAGTCCTGTGGGGGGTACTGCAGGAATATGGGGTACCTGGGTCGTTGCTACAAGCCATACGTTTTTTGTATTACCAGAGTGAGAGCTGTGTCTGGATACTCGGCACAAAGTCAAGCACGTTCCAAGGGCAGGTTGGCCTCCTCCAGGGTTGTCGCTTGTCACAAATCCTGTTTTTGATATTCATGGACAGGATTTCAAGGCGCAGCCGTTAGAGAAAAGTGTCCAGTCTGGGGACTTCAGAATTGCAACCTGCTTTTTGCAGATGATGTGGTTCTGTTGGATCCCTTAGAACATGACCTTCAGCGCGCACTGGGGCCGTTTGCAGTAGAGTGTTAAGCGGTAGGGATGATAGTCAGTACCTACAATTCTGAGGCCATGGTTTTCTGCCGGACACGGTGGATTGCACCCTCTGGGTTAGGAGGGCGTCACTGCCCCAAGCGAGGGAGTTTAAGTATCTTGGGGTCTTGTTCACGAGTGAGGGTAAAATTGAGCGCAAGGTGGACACGCGATTGGATGCGACGTCAGCAGTGCTGCAGGCGTTGTACCGGACCGTTGTGGTGAAGAGGGATCTCGATATACCAGTCCATCTACGTTCCAACCCTAATTTATGAATAAATGAATAGCTTTGGGTAGTGACCAAAAGAATCAGATCGCGGATACAAGCTGTTCAAATTAGCTTCCTTTGTATGGTGGCTGGGCTCAGCCTTAGCGATATGGTGAGGAGCTCAGATATCTGGAGGGAGCTCGGAGTAGAGCTGCTGCTCCTTCCATCAAAAGGGACCAGCTAAGGTAGCATCTTATCAAAATGCCTCCTGGATGCCTCCCTTTAGAGGTTTCAAGGCACGTCCGACTGGTAAGAGGCCCCAGGGTAGACCCAGAACACGCTGGAGAGATTAGATATCTTGTCTGGGAATGCCTCGGGGTTCCCCAGGAGGAGCTGGAAAGCGTTGCTGGGGACAGGGACTTCTGGAACATCTGAGCCTGTTGACCCGATGACCCGGCCCCGGATAAGCAAAGCAAATAGATGGATAATTATGTGATGTGAGAATGGAAAACTAGAAGGTATAGCAACAGTAGTTAAAAGCTAGCGAATGGTCATAAAGATTTCCTTAGCAACAACTCAAAGAGAGAGATACCATAGCTCACATGTAAAAAGGTCTCTAACAAATGGACCTCATCGTGTACGAGATTAAGGCCATGACTGCCATTAGCTCTCAAGAAGATGCAAAAAAGGTGACATTGGGTCAAAGCTATAGTCAATTTATCATGAGGGAAACCACAAAGACTGACTAACAGTGTGTGGAGAGGCAATCTGTGGAGAGATCTGGCATTTAAATGTTGGATGATCATGTAGCACAGCACACTCAGCTTCAATGATGGCAAATGGTTACATTCAGAATGTAAAGGAGAAAGGAATAAAACCTGACATTTACCGCTAATGAGGACAAATGTGGGCACTGCAGTACCACTCTGCGTTACTACTAGTGCGTAGAGAAGGTGGAAGACAGGGTAACAGGGTGAGAAACATTCATGCTGAGTTCTGCACAATATCAAACTCAGAGCGTAGGGTGGAAGGGTATCTTAGTCTGAGTGAGGAATAGCCTGTGTAGGATTAAATTAACTGAGGCAATTTGTCATTTGCCATGCTTAAGAGTAACAGTACCTTAGCATCTCTGTGCTTTTCTAGGTTCTAGATTCCCAGGTGAGAGAGTGTGAACGTGTACATTGTATATGTTTTAAGCAAAAACCAACAAGAACACAACTTTACTGCAAGTGAAGCACCACAGCGGAACGACCATCAAAAAGACATTGTATTTATTGATGTGGGAGTTTCAATGCTAAAGGGCTCAGGGGAGCTACAGTATAGATCTCATCTAATATACTTGGAATACAGTGATGGATCATGAAAAGCTGAGGAACAGAAGACTAATTAATTGGAAGTATAATGCAGTTGTCTTCACACATCTCAGCTATTTATTGGAATTGTATCATGTAGCATACGAAGATGCTGCAATAAGAAAATCTCTTATAAATTATAGAGCTGCCAGTGGCGAGACACTGGGGATCAATGTATAGATGCAGTGTCTTTAAAATTCATAGTGCATGAGGAATCAAAGTACAGAGGAAATTAAGAAATTGACAGTATTGCAAAGGCAGAGAATACAGATGACCTTGCTTGCCATAAGACATGGGAAAAAAGGTATAATAAAAGGGTACCTTTAAAGAACGAAAACAAGACCTGGGCTAAGAACAGGATCAGTTGAGGATGAATTTAAATTGTGACCTGTCACATTAAATCTGGTACTCTAAATTCAAATCAAAGTACGAACACACTGTTGAAGCCCTTGAAAGCTTGGCTGTAAATTTCAGTTCTCTTTAACATTGTATGACAAAATCATCAACAATCACAGGGAAAAAATATATTTATATATATATATATATATATATATATACACAAAGTTTAACAGAAACAATCTATAAAGGAAATAGTGGGTTCATGTAGGATCCCATCACTCATAGTAACGATCTTATTGGGAAAAAAATATAATATTGGAAGAAAAAAGGAAAAACAATTAAAGCAACTAGGTATAACAAAATGCTATGTAAAACAAATAAGTGTGTGTAATGCCTAATAAAAGTTTAGGTGGACTTTATTTCATGTTATAAAAATGAATTATGATAATAATGCTAGTAGTATTATTAGTATAGCCATTAGTGACACAGGAAGTACTAAAAGTACCTCTGTGTCATAGCACTACATACCTACAGTTATCTATTCCTACAAATAGCACTCAAGTACTTGTAGGAGTGTATCAGGCTCACACCAAAAGTACAGTTTTTTCAAACCCGTTCTGTTTCCCTGTCACCGCTCTCCGTGGTGCTGAAAAACTCAAAGAGATCTATCTATGTGTTTTTCTTCGTGAAGTTAAGAGGTAACATCTCACCTTTACATTGGTTCTCATCCCAGGGGTAGACGCAGTTCTGCATGCCGTTACACACCAGCGTGTTGTTTATGCACATGTTGCTGTGACAGAAGAAGGCATCTGCATCACATGGAGCTGGATAGGACAAAACAAATTAAAACAACAGTTACAGAATTATACTGTAGTTCTTAATCCTCTACTTACTCACTTGTAATCTAATCAGAAGCCACATCAACAGTTGAGTGAAAAGTTAAAATACTTGTTTGGGATTTTCTGCTCATTATCAACAGCAGATGTGTAGGACACTTTAGATATGCTGCAGCACAAATCAGTATTTACAGCTGAAGAGATGTTCCGGTGTGCCAGATTTTGAGGAAATAAATTTGGATGGGCATTACTCAAATCAGACCTGTTCCCCCCCAACCCATCTGTTCTTCATGAATTTTCATCCTCATCCTCCTGTTTTCAGAGACAACTTATGGATATGAATTTCTTGAAATGTGAGACTACTGTATGTGTGCTTGTGTGTGTGGTTACCAGAAAGATAGCCATGACATTTCACAATTATCATCTGCGCACAGAACAAACCCCCAAACAAATTATTTCTATTATTGCAAGACGGTGAATATTTCTCCTCGGTGCACAGCCCATGTCAACACAAATTTAAACCTGGCTATAAACACGAGCATATTCTCAGACACATGATCTATCGTGGCACCTGCCCTCCCTGTCTGGTAGAGCCACCCATCAGTAAGACATGATCATAAAATCAGTGTCCTACTGTCAATAACAGTGAGGAAGAGTGCCACGGCAAGCTAACAACATGCTAATAGTGTCCTATTACATACACAGTGTAGAGAGCAGTTTTACTGTCACCTGATAGATAATTGTAGTGTAGTGCTCTCTCTCTCTCTCTCTCTCTCTCTCTCTCTCTCTCTCTCTGTATGTCTCTCATTCTCTCCCTTTATCTCTCACTCTCTCTCCCCTCAAACACAACACTGGCACTGGGTACTAAAGCAGCTTGCCAGTGGTATGGCAGAGCTGGGGCCTATTTGACAGTGTTACCACAGTGATATATGGCTGTTTTCATCCCAGCACTCATCCCAAGTGAATAATAACACACCAAATTAGAGTGACTTATCTCTGTCTCTCTCTGTATCCCATCCTATCTGGGCCTTTGCCAGCATTTCCTGAGTCATGGAGGCTCTCTGTGTGTGTTCTGATACCCCTCTTCTCATTTTCTCTCCCTACCTCTGATTCCCTCTTTCTCATCATTTTCTTTTTCTTTCATGCATCATATGCCAAAGATGTAACCTTTTTTTGTTAGTAACCAGCAGAGGGAGCCCACTCCTTCTTTATTTGCCTCGTGTCTCCTCCACACACCACAGGATGAGACGAGGCGATATGAAGAGCGAGATCCACACCAATCTCTCGATAAATTAATTTCAAGACATTCTGTAATAAAAGGGTCCCCCCTGGCCCACACAGAAACATCCCAAGTCACTCCTGGAAGCATAAATTAACTCCTAAATGAGTGGATGATGAAAAAGTCTGGGTATCTCTGCAGAGGTGGGCGCCAAGAGCAAAGAGGTTTCTATAGTGAAGCGCTAGAAGCAACAAATGGTTATCATGAATGATTCTTATCAAATAACCATTATAGAGCTGAGTTTTTGTTCCATTCAAATGTAGTTAGGCTATTTCTAGGAGTTGAGGATGTTTTCTCTTTATTTGGTTGAATGCTGTTTTCCTTTTGCAATAATGATCTTCTCTGACTTGCTCAAATTTGGGACATTACTGTCAGTTACTAGGTATGCGCTACTGATTCTTTTTTTAACCCATAATGTTGACAGTGTATTTATATTTACCTGCCTTTATTGATTACCACATGCTCCTCATTGGTACCACCAATAAGTGAGACCAAATCTACCCGACACTGGCCTCCCTTGACTGGTTACCAGTGAAATATACTGTAGGAAGTATCTTCTTGTTTTTTAAAGCATGGCCTGGACTGGTACCTTCATATATTTTTCAATGTCCTTCCTCTTTCCATTTCTTACTGAGCAAAAACAGTGGACTTTATCTGCTGATTAAGTGGATTACATTTACTACTTTTGTTATTATGCAACTAAATCCCACTACATGGAATTTCTCCAAACCGTGGATTTTCCAAAAAGCCCATCCATCAATCTCCATCCATCCATCACTGCTTCTTATCCTACTGTACAATTCTACGATCTAATCTTATTCCCACACTACTCTTTATTAACCCAAAAGTAACCAAGATAACAAGTGCGTAAAGATGATACAATCTTAAGACCCAAAGATCCGTATGTTAACAGACATTAGCATACTGTGTTGTTCTCAAACTCTTTCATGCGTTCAGCAAAGAAGCTTAGCAAGAAACGAGAAGTGATGTGTGTAGTGAAGCCAGAGCAAAATTCCATCTGCAGCCCCAGAGATGGGTAACTGTTGATGAGGCGTAACAATGCTGACAGACGAGATGTCACACGAGGACATATATCACCTAAGACATAATTGCTTCTTTGGTAAAGATAGGCTTCACTTTCTTTTACTTTACATTGGTAATCTCACACTGTAGTTCTGCATAGCCTGAGTGTGTGTGTGTGTGTGTGTGTGTGTGTGTGTGTGTGTGTGTGTGTGTGTGTGTGTGTGTGTGTGTGTGTGTGTGTGTGTGTGTGTGTGTGTGTGTGTGGAAACAGAGCAAGATCAGTAGTATCCACAGGTGTGAACACAGCACAGATAATAAATGTGGATCTTTGCGTTTGGGAATGTTGTTGTCCCCATCGGAGCATCTTGCTGGGAGTCAGCAGCTGTGAATGGTTCTCCTAAAAATGCTGGTCCCACTGGGAAAAAACATACAAAAGGCTTGGGACCTACTGTACCAAGGGAGCGCTTATTGTAAAAACTGCTCTGCATAGAGAGTTCAGCTGTTAAAGAGTACACTCGCTCACTCGTAGTAGTTACACATTGTCTTCCTTTCACCTGAGGAGGAGAATTAATTAACTTCTTACTGTACTTCTTTAGTACATGGTGTACATTGTACCTCACTCTACATTGTCCCTTCTGTCAACTGCACTCACCCACTCTCCATCTTTTCTAATTAATGATTTTAAAAATGTAATTTTTCTTGTCATTCACATATTAATTAAACTTTTCTTTGAACAATGTCTGCACTACATACTCTTTGTATTATCATAAAATGGTGACTTTTTCAAGTTATCCAAATTTGCTCTGGTGCAAGGGGATAAACTGGTATACTGAACAGATGTTGGTAGTTTTTGGGTAGCATGGGTTTGTTTAAGGTGGAATTTCCTTTAAAAGCTTATTCATGCAAATGTCAGGTTGCATCTTGTTCACTTAGTTGAGTCATTCAAATATTTTCCTCGCCTTTCAGTTTCTCAAGGAGCTGTTATTCAGAATGATCGTCTAATTTTTTGTTTATACTATTTGTGCCTCAATGTGTTGACTTTAGTCATTATGAAATCAACAAGGAAGTTAAAAAGTGCATATAGTTAAAAATCTTCCAAAACCATGCATATACATATTATTTAAATGTCTTGTCATCTTGTAAACAAATCTTACCCTGTGACAAAATTATGGTGCATGTTGAAATAAGCAGCCTTACTCCACTATTTCCAATGTACTGTAGTAGGTTTTACTGTTTGAAAAAAAAAAAGTTGATGTGCACTAGCAGCAAGTTCAGACAGCATCAGTACACTGTATTACCTCTCTAGTACACCTGTTCATATACTGTTGACAGGGTTGGTGCAGTGCTGCTGAGCTGTGGTGGCTGCTGCTCTAAAGGCTGGGGTCTGGCCGGGGATCGCCTGAGTGACTTAAGCAGAAGTGTTGCCTCGGCAACAGCACATCCTAGCTCTGCTTGGAGAAAAGGCCTTACAAAAGGGGACACTGACTTCACAACACAAACAACTCATCCTAACGCTGTTTGTTTATTCTGTAGAAGCAAGACACTAAACTAATCAACATACACATACAACCAATATAGACATGTTGTAGATATGTGAGGAGTGACAACTGATCTGAGTCTGATGATTTGTAAAGTGTGCGGGTCTAGTTTGTGACATTCAATAAATGCAATCAACCATGCAGCAGGATGAAAAAGCAAATTCAGCTCACTTTTAAATAATCACTGATTTTTTAATATATGCCTTAATCCATGATGCATTATTTCTTCTCTTCAATAGCCATTATCTCAATATGACGCACTGTGGCAATAATAGAGTAATCTGAAAGGAAGCATGGTATTTCCTTTTGCCATCATAAAAATGAAAGAGCATAGCACCTGTAAAACTTCAGTGGACCCGCAAATTATGTTTTAAGAACTAATTGGATTGATTTAACATAATTCTTGTATTTGAATCATGTTAAAATACTTTTTTCGAGCAGCGGTTTTTAAACCTTATCCAGTTCGCTGTGAGAGATGCCTCTTCAAGTTCCAAAAATGAAAAGATGCAATTTTCAGTAGTGCAGTGTGTGTGTGTGTGTGTGTGTGTGTGTGTGTGTGTGTGTGTGTGTGTGTGTGTGTGTGTGTGTGTGTGTGTGTGTGTGTGTGTGTGTGGCAGAAAAAGGCGCTGAATGGCATTGACATACTGTATACTCACAGGCCGGAGACCCTCTTCATTCACCTCACTAGCACAAAGAATGCCCTCTGCAACCCCTGTCAAACTACAAGCTCCATCAATGAAGAGCTACTGAATGAGAAAGAGGAAGAGTTTTGTGGTGCTGGCTAAAAGAAAATGGGTAGATGTGAACATAGTGCTGCTCACCCACATATTCCTTTGTCTCAGTTTCTCTCTCTTTCTATCTCTATCCCTTTCTGTATCCATCTATTAAAAACGGTGCTGTCGTATTTGCAATGTCCCACAGGCAATATGTCCTATAATGGAAATCCCATTTCTTGGTTTCCTGCTTCCTGCTGTTTAAATGGTCAGTAAACTTAATGGAAACCTCTGACAGCACCTTTTCTATTAGCTGCATCCAATAGAAGTTGCCATAAACATGGTCACTGTGCCTCCATCTTCCTTTAATGTCCACCACTAAAGACCAGACCAGTTTTATTTTTGCATCAATGTCGCTGTCAGGGAGTAGCAGTCTGATTAATAAAGCTAATCAGTATCCCTCAATATGTGGGTTATGCTGCAGTAAACATCTTAATGATAAACAGCATGCGTGTTAGTGTAGATATCTTACGCTCTTGGTAGGTCGTGAAAAGGATGCGGAAGCGGCTTTTGCGGCTGGCCTCGTCCGCCCACATGCGGATGACGCCCAGCGTGGAAACCAGCATGATGTCGTTGGCCACCGTGGAGCAGAACTTGCTCTTCAGGTCTTCCACCGAACTGAGACGAGTCAGGGTGAGATAACAAATCTGTAGTTTATTATCAGGTAACATGGACATTCGCTCTGAATCTCAATGTGAAACTCAATTATCTCCATTATTTAACAGCAGCCATTGTTGCTCTTATTATTTAAGGCCCATTATCATGTGATCACAACTTTATATTCAGGCAATCTCAAGATGGCAAATTAGATTGTTGGGGAGCTCATTAATTCCTTTATCTCAAGATATTGAATATTGTTGTCTTTGATCATGGTGTTAATATCTCATGATCTTGAGAAAAAAAGAAGTTGAGGTTTTGCAAGTCAAGTTGGGAATGGTTTGATATTTTAGAAAACACACTTGCTCTATTAATGTCAAAGTACTACTGCCATCAGACTGTCTAGCTTTGCTTAGCATAAACACAAAAACAGGACGAAAAAAAGCTAGCCAGACTCTGTCCAAGGGTGCCACAATCCCCCTATCAGCACCTTTAAATCTTGTTTGTTTAAGCCGTACAAAAAAGTGCAAAAACGACGGTTGTGGTTTTATGTGGGATTTCTTGGCTGGGTGCAGTGACTTTCTGGGGTTTACACTGGTTGCACTTCTCCACAAGAGAACAAACAAGCATATTTCTGAAAATGTTGGACTATTCCTTGCTACCTTGATGATAACGGACAAACATTTGTCTGAAATTTGTCTTGAATATAAATGTATAATGATATTTTACTCCTTGTGTTGGTTCACATAAAGTGATATTATTTTAGTCTTAAATTCTCATGGTGCTACCCATTAAGTCATGAGAGGTTAACATGACATGGACAGACTAGGACAAAGAAACTGTATCTTGTCAAAACCATTAATTTATTGTCACGACATAATTCAATATAAAAGTCATCAAAAGAAAAAGAACAATGTTGAGTTGTTATCTCAAGATAAGGTGATGATTAAATCATGATCACAAGATAAAGGGCCTGAAATGAATGAGTAACCATGGCCACTTTGAGCCTCTGTATAATTTATCAAAATGAAAGGTTATAAATGTCACACCTGCCACCATCATACACTGCCACGAAGTTGCGCTTGCATTCGTTGGAATTGGCCATCTCATAGTCGAGAAAACGCAGGTAGATCTGTCCAATGCAAGGAGGGAGGTAGGAGGGAAAAAACAAAGAGAAATGGCAGAGATCAAATGAAGGAATTTAAAGATGTGGAAAGAAAACTGAAAATATTTCAGCTCATTTCTATTATTGCCTGTTAATCAATATCCCAGTGCCTGATATAGAGGCTCTGTAATGAAATAAGACTGACACACTGCAGCTGGTTCAAAGTCATTAGGTACGCATATGAAAAGATGACTCAGAGTCTATTGGCTTTAGACTTATTATCTGTTGGGATAACGCATTACACAAAACCTACAACATTGTTAAACTTTTAGGATGCTTTGGACATTTTGCCACATGCTTTAGATGTTCAAGAGAGAAAATATCATCCATTTACAGTTCATTTTAGACCCTTACTTAAAATGTCATGGATACCAAACATATACAGTATATAAGGTGGATTTTTAAACCATTACAGCTATATGGACTATTTTATTACCTTAACGATCCCTTATTGAGTGAAATTTCCACCTTGGTATCCACCTTGACTCTTCACAACGTCTACTCTAGGTGTAGGTAATGCTTCCTTATTGCCTCTGCATCGTCTGTCACTCATTCATCAGGCTGAGATCGCCCAATCCTAGCTATGGTTCCGGGCGGCCGAGCACAGCACTCACCATCATTACGGTTAATGAGCGGATCGCTCCCGAATTGTGACAGGGAAATGTGACGCTTCAAATGCCCAAAGACGAAAGCTGCAGATAGAGCAGGATAATGGACCTTGGAATGTCAACTCGGCTTCAACAACATGACAAGTGAAATGGATTGGAGTGGGGGAAACAAGCTATGGAGTTCCCCCGGGATTCAATATTCAATAATCCTTCATCTAATACAGATTTGTCATATTCAGCCACTCTTGAGCCTTTTGTCACAAGAATAAAGACAGTATATGGGTCTTCAATGCTTTGATAGTGGAATAAAATAGAGAGGTGCCTTTCCTAAAATCTATGTATTAACCTTTGCAGGAAGGACTGGAAGACGGAAGATGCTCTGAAGACAATTTCTTAGCTCTAACACAATTTCCTAGCTCTAACACTGTAGAGTGCTGTTGTAGTCTATCCAATAGTACATGAATGTCAGCACAGTGCCTTTTTAAATGTGATGGAAATATTGAGATGGTGGATATCAAATTTGGTTTCGCAACAGGATGGATGAACTCAGAACATTGTAGGAAGATACATTTTTTACAATTTTTTTTCCAGATATAAGAAGAATTTACAATCTGAAGAGAACTGTCAGCAATACTTTAAATACAAACGAGTTAAGGACAAAGTAGTTGTTATGGGTGGATGAGGTTTAAATATGGCTCAATTCCATGTGGCATATTGCCAAAGAAGTCTGATTTTATGTGTCATCCTTAAGGTTATAGTCAAGGTTAAGGTTCAAGAGGCCAGTAATTGGTAAAAAAGTGCCGATAAGCATATTAATTAGGTCGTTTGGCCCAATCATTCTATTGCCAGCTAGTAGCAGCCAAATGAGGCATGAAGATTTCCACCCACAGCACAGAGAAAGCAGTTAATGCAATAGTCTGTAACTAATAAAAGCCAATTCCATCAGGGGAGACTAATTACAAATATAAAACTTGTTGATCAAGTGTACACTCAACTTTTTCAGTAGGCTTCATCTGGTGTTAATGGCTGATTAAAGCGATGAACCTACAATTGTTAAAGAGCATAATCTCCCAGCTTGACCATGATACAGTTACTGTTACTAGTCTGAATTATAAGGCTGGTGGTGGTGTTTTGGAATGTGGTGCCTGGTATTTTATTTGCACACAAATTCATTGTCCCCAGGGGATGCATCCTACTTACTTTCGGACCCTTGGATTGTAATCCACTGGCACCAGCAGGTCAACATTTTAATCTATCCTGTGAAATATCACAACATCTACTGGTTGGATAAGTAAAAGGTTTTGTACAGACAGTCATAGTGCAGACACTGTATCCTACTGGCTGGACAGGGACAGTTTTATTACTTTAACAAAAACTGCTAAAAAAAAAACTTCAGTTCCAAGAGTAAGCCAATAGCACTTCCATAATTAAGGCTAGAGGAGTAAATACTAAAATATATAAATTGTGTGCTCTTCTGAGTGTTTGTTTTTCAACTGGCATTTCCCCAGAGCTCTGACTGGACTTCAGTTTATCATCATGAAGCTGTGCGTAAGAGGGGGTACAATCTCTGGATGAACTGAACCATGAAAGTTTCTATATAAATTAATTTCCCCCTCTGGAATTGTCACTTAAGGGATTCCCTCATTCCTCATCTAGCGTTATCATTTGGTAACAATTTAATTTGTTCCAATACTTCGGTTTGTGACTTAATACTAAAATGCCGATGACATCCTCATCAGCCTCAGATGTAATTTGTGTTTAGTTCTAATTAGCTAATGATAGCATGCTAACACACTGAGCTAAGATGGGCAACATGATAAACATTAAACCTGCTTATAATCAGCATGCTCTGTTACTGTGATCAGCATGATAAGCGCTGCTAGTGTGGCTTTTAGTTCAGAGCTGCAATAATGCACCAGTGTATCACTTGCTATGTGAGCTGAGTCTATCATGATCTATCTGACCAACCATGAAGTATTTTCCCTGCTTATAAGAGCTCTGCGTTAACATCAATGATGATTTGCTTGATGATACTTGCTTGATCTCTCATGTTACAGCTAATGGCTGTGTCATCTACAGGTCTTGTCTAATAGGGGTTGTGGTGCACTAGCAACAGTACGAGAGATCGTTTTTTATGTTTTAATGTAAAGTAAACCATTCCGGCTCTAAAACTATGACAATGTTGTCCTGCTGACAGTGTGAACTTCAAACCTAAAACGCTTGTGCAGGATGCAGCTTCAGGACATGGCTACCTTTGTTAGTGCTGGGAGTTTCAGGCTAAACTTGAAAGAACCAAGAAACAAAAGTGTTTTCAATTATTGTTTTTTTGGCGTAAGGGGGCCAACACAGTGATAAAAGAGAAATAAGCTTTTACACCTTACTGCCACATACACCCTTTTATGTTGTAAAAGAGGACAGCCTTATGGTCTTCGGTCAGGAACGTATTATTTTTATGACATGAAACGTAAATGGTACCAGAGAATGCAATCGTTCACATTTCGCTCATATTTTAGCATGGAAAAACAATAACTGCAGTTTGTCATGCCTGTGAAATAATGTCTGGTCAATGCTAGCTAGATTTGACTGAAAAAACTATCAAGAAAGGCCTCATTATGTGAGGGAGACATGCACAACTAACAGGTACATAAATACTTTAAAAGCTGTTTTTCTACAGCTTTTGTTGCTGCGCTCTTCCAACTGGCCGAAGATGAAGAAAAATCTGACTGCAGATAGCATCACAAAGCCAAATGACGGCAATGGATCAGATAGATACAATCACCAATTTGTAAGGCGAGAGATTGGCTCCAGCAGGAAAATAGGCTGCCTCCTCATTGATTCTGCAGAGCCCAATAATGACGCAGAATCCATCACTGACTGGGGAAGAATATGTTCTCACTGTTGCTTAAAGACGCCTGTAACAGTGTACGTGCTGTTCATTACAGTCAGAATGAATGCCCGTATTTTGGCCATTATTGTCATGAAAAGACACAGAAGATGTCAGACAGTGCATGCAGGCATGGTGGAAAAATCTAGACAGTGTAAAATAGACAAGACACAAATAATGGTTGGGAAAATGCAGTAACAGTTATGAGTCAAAACAAGGCAACTGAAAATATTCCTCTACAACTTACAGCTTAATTCGGACAGCTGCCTAAACAGAGTCCCCAGGAAGAAGAAATGATACTAGAAAAACACTAACTGCATGCTGGGTTTTCCTTTAAGTTACTTTGAATGCTAGTAAAAGGTAATTAGTTACTTTTTTCAAGGTAGTTTCTGTGAAATCTATTTATAGGATGAAATGAAAATGACACACGTTGGTTTAAAGCAATCACATTATGGCATTAAAATTGGCGCAGTGCTGTCACTTCTGGCAACAACACATGGTCATTATTGCTTACTTGCTGGTTTCTCTTTCAGCCAGTCTCCCCTTACTTTTCATGCAATCCCATCTGCCATCTCGCCACTGAACTTCCTCACTGTACATTTAGATTTTTGATAAAATGCATTTTTAAGTATATCTTACCCTTATCCCCTCCTTTCCCATTTTTCCTCCCCCCTGTCCCCCTCTCCTCCCTTCTCTCTGGAGCGCTCCGGTGCAGTCTAATTAGAGCCTCCGGTATAGGATGTCATTATCTCTGTGCTGTTTTTCTGGCACACTGGGTACAGTGCAGTACTGTATCAGCATAGGGAAATAAAAGCATGCAGCACATACACTGATGTAGTGGGTGGCGTCCTCTGCATCCTTCACTGCAGTAACATGTCAGCGTGTGTGTGTTTTAGAAACAAAGTACGGTAAGTTTTACATATTTCCTGCGTATTTGTGCTTTAAACAGTTGATGTGGGAGCTTCAGGACTGTGTGTGACTGAAGACAGATTTGTGCAGAAAAAGTTATTTGCCACCTTGTCCATCAGTGCCAGTGACTGTCAGCCTTTGGCCCATGACTTGCCTTGTGAGACACGCCTGCAGGGCGAAATATGACAATGATTCAGACCAAGGAAAAAACATCATCTTGCCAGGCTCGATCCCTCTGTTGCTCTTTCATGCACAAACACGGCCTTAGCCATTTACTTTTGATCCAGTTTGGTGCTGTAGCCGCAATGTACTGGCTGAATATGCACTTCACTTAGAGGGACGGACAAATTATTGCTGCTTTTTTTGCATTGATTGTAACATTTAACCATTGCCAGGGTCCCTCCTAATACCTGTTTTCAAAGTTACAGTATTGCTTGGCTCTACGGGTGCTGATGATGAAAATATCTATAGAGATGGATGACGCAGTCTTTGGGCCCTAAAGAAAATTAATCCGAAGGACATTCTAAAGGGAAACAAGGCTTTAGCTGGAAATATGCGACCCGAAGAATGTGTCAGATAATAGTTAAGCAACTGCTGTGCCCATGAATCACAGTCACACCGGTATTATCAGCCAGGCATATCATACATAGAGGTGTGTGTATAGTAAGAGCCTGCAGCACCGAATGAAAAACCTGCATGAAAAAGTCGTAGTTTACAACAGGGATGGAACAAACTTTAATAGCGTCCCTAATGTGGACTGTATGTCTTTAAAAGAACTCTACGGTGGCCAATGATAACATCTTTTAACATTAACAAGTCCTGAATTAGTGAAACAAGTAGTGACGGTTAAGCTGACATGGCAGCTGCCTTATCTCCCTCCTGTGAGTAACAGGAGAATACACACACTCTGAGAACTGAACCCCACTAATACAATCCTATATAGTTAGTCACTTATATGTATGTATTGATTTAATTTCTTGCAGTAACCCTTAATATTGTTCAATTAAGTTTCTGTTTACGTTCCCTTATGCTCCAATGTCTGAAATAAAATGTTAAAGGTTCTCTGATGACGCCACCCTGAACGGCTCAGCTGTCGCCATGTTGAGAGCCGTGTGGAGGCAATAGATAGATGCCTGAGCACCTCGACCTTCAAGCTTTGTGAATATCCATAAATCTTGAATATTTTAATTTAAATAAACGTCTGTAAAGTCACTATCTATCACAGAATGAGGTAACACAATAGTGATGAGCCTATGGTTTACTGATAAAAGTCCTTGCTTTTGCAGTATTACAAACTGGGTGTCTGTGGCAACATTCCGCTCTCATTCGCTCTCTGGGAAGTAAGATCCCAATTAGTAAGATGCAATTACTGCTTATCCCCATGGCTGCCGCCAAAGAGAACAGAACGCAGATCTCCTAGATTGTAACGTTAAGCCAATTCACCATGAGGTATATTTTACCTCACCATTTAAAATGATAGTATTATAAAAATGAGACCAAGCCCCTTAAAATCATCAAAATGCAGGCCTCATAACACTTTTTGCCTTGACTGAATTTTTCAATAAAAGTCCAAATTAAAAATGTGGACTTATTCTATTAGCCCTGAAAATACACCCAGAAGAGGTCCAACACTATTTCAGCAAAAGATAAACTGCAGTCGTGGACTGAATCGTGTGTGTGCGTATATATGATCGAGCCATATGGACTCATATGAGAAGTAATAGTGTTTGTAAAATGTGGCTTTTTCCCGCAATGCTGCTGCTCCGCCCTTGGGCAACTTTTAATCCCATAGCATTAATGCAGGACAGGTATCTCTGGTAGATAAGGCAGCATGTCTGTGTGTAAGGGGTGTAGTCAAGGTGTGTATGCGTGTGAGTTTGTATGTCAGTATTTGTATATGCATGCGGGGGCGCATGGAAAATACTGGCAGAGGAAACAAATGCAGATTGTCGGAGGCCTCAGGGTCAAACTGCATGGCAACACTATTTCATCAGCACTAACCTTCCTTCCCTCTCTCTGACTAGCTGTCCAGTCTCGAACCCCTCCCTCCTTTATCTCTTTCTCTTTCTATCCCTCTATTCCTCTTGGCAACAGCTTGCTGATTAAAAAAATGCGCCAGACCCCAAGTAAACCCTTCTGCCTATCTGTCTGACCCTAGCAGAGGAACAAGTCCCCCCGCAGCCACAAACACTCATGTTGGGATACTGCTGACAGCTGCACACTAACCTACATGCAATATCAAAGCTTCCTGATGCAACCCCTGATCTTACTCCATGTGTGAAGGAATGCTGAATGGAAACAGATTAATAGAAAAAAATACTCTTCAAAGTCTTGAAGTTGAAGCTGAAAGTTTGGAATGAATGAATGAAGACATGCAGTATTTGCCAAATGAACACAAGTCTTGCGGCAATTTGTTTTCTGATGTAACTGCGTTCTGCTGTCATAAACCCGGCTGATTTAATTTCCACTTAATTCTTTGTGACATTTCAATATTTGGCAGTAGATCTAATTCACAGTTGGATGGGAGCGTAGCTTAGCGTCACTTACCTTGGAGCGCGGCGGAGCACGGATGTACCATTTACAGTCGACGGCCTCGGTGGCGTCAGCCTTCCCGTCTCTGGTGATCTGATGGGACTCAACGATACCTTCTGGACCAACCATGTCATACTGACAGGCTGAAACACACGCAAATGAATAAACACACACAAAAACACACACATGCATTCATATATACACATGTGCAGTTCAAGCTAACACACATGGACTCACAAATACCACAAAGGTACACACATGTACCTACTTAAAGCCATTTGAACGCAAATAATACAAATAACTGGAGGAACAACAGCATAAATAGACTTATCATGATAAAAGGAGTGAATGTGATAACAAGTGAGACAAAGACAGAATAGAGAGGAAGAAACAGAGGCAGAAAGAGAGACAGAGAGGGAGTATACCTACAGGGCAGAGGTGGGGGGACTCCTTGGTCTGCAAAGTCTGGATCTGAGGAGAGAGCAGAGAAAAGGTGGGGACATTCATTATTAATACAAGATTAAAAAGTCAGGATCCTCACAGAGGAACTACAACCAGGTGTAACAATGTACAGAGGAACTTCCAGAGAAAACTACAAAATGCTGCCCTCACTCCTAAATTATTATTGCTTTGCTACACTCTCTAGTTTGCAGTAGCCTTAAAGAAAGATGCTGCTTGTCAAATTTTACTCTGCAGTGCTGCTAGATGAAAAGTCAAGAATCATGAGGGCCGTACCAAATTGAACGCCAATCAGTTTTGTTGAGATATTTCAGTCTGGCGCTAGTGTGGCTAAAATGTTACCAAAATGTTACATGTTGCATGTGAACACTCTGCATTTAATTGAGTAATTAAATCCTATACTTCCTGGTTTGATTACAGTCATTGAGGTATATGTGTGAAAAAGTATACTCCAGGCACATGTGAAGTCTGTGGAAGTTTTGTGACCAAAGAAAAACCTACTCTAAATTACTCTTATGCCAACCAAATGAAGAGAATGAGCTCCCCACAGTATCCCCCCCTCCCCTAGAATTATGTAAAATACCCTCATTAGAGCTATTAGTTCAAATCTGGAATCAATCAAATTTAGTGGCATTAGAGGATTTGCCAGCAAATTTCAAGGATCAAGGTCAAACTCTTGTGCAGAAGATGTCCTCTTGGGGTTTCATTCAACATGCTAATCACTAGAATGTGCAGCTGTATTTTACAGCCACTTTCACGGTAATTTGTCTTATTTAGGTCTAGTATAATAGGACCAGATACATTTTCTTAGACAAAGTAGCTTTGCAAACCATGGGTTCTTTTGGTGGGAATAAATGCCAGTCCAACTAAATGCGCATGACAGTAAGGTCACTGTCAAGTCACTGTTGACTTAAAGGACCGATTACTGTGCAGTCTTGATAAGAATACACAGGGATAATATTTTTCGGGACTGACACACTAAATATGAGTAAAAACTCCACTGAGCTCACCATATAAGTTTAAGATTTATCTTTGTTCCCTTTTGCACTGTCAGAACAAAACAGGACTGAAGCTTAACAGAGATAAATGGAAGAGCAAAAAATATCAGAAATATCCTCAAGAAAGGTTTCAGAAAATTCTAGCAGACCATTGGGGACTACGAATCTAAGCCTTAACCAAACTTTAACACAGTATAAAAAATAAACTTTAACAAAGCTGAGGCCATACGTTTTGTCAGCTAAACAAGATAAGGGAAGCCTCTGCTAAAGTTTTGAAAGTCAGCTTGAAGCGAAAAGGTTTGAAACGTTTTTTTTTCTATATAATGTTGCTATAAATTACATCAACAGGCTCGGCCTCTCTGAGGTGTGTTACCTCGTCTTGCTAGAGAAACATCATAGTCTCGTCTCTTATCCCCATAGATCCAATATTGCTCCTCAGATGACTTCACACAAGACAGAAATTGACTCTTGAACAATCTCTACTGTTCTTTCACGTCATCAGTTCTGTGTGTGCTGTGCAGGGACGTTTGTGTATTTTTATCAACCATGCTCTAGCAGAATGACATATATCAGCTTTTACAGCATAAACTCCTATGAAATTAAGGTGAACTGTTCTCAGAATTCACTTTTACATAGACATAACAAATCATTCTATCGGTATGAGTCTTCCTGTCACTTATTTAAAACGTATTACTAATAGTTCTGTTTCAGTTTTCAACATGATGAAAGGAAATAACAATGAAAATAATTAAAGTAGAAGGATAATTGTTCTTCAACGAATTTCTGAGCTAGTATTCCACTACAATGGCGAGGCATGCCACCTTGTCCCCATGCTATGACATACAGCATTGTCTTTCACATAACAACCCTCAGCATTCAACACCTTCCTGCTGATTCAATTTAATTCCAGCCTAGTGATAGAGCAGTTGTGCTTTCAAAGATATGCTGTTAGCGGTGAGCTCTGGGCTGCATTCATTTGAGGACAGGGCCTGCAGAAATAGGGAACACAAAAAAGGCTTCACATTAAATCTGATTGTTCCTTGCCAAATCCAGACATGGCTACCACTGACTGAGCTCAGTGTGGAAAATGAGGTCTGATTGCACAGCGTGAGCATCTTGCCTAAATGTCACTTTTTTTTTGTCTGTATGTATGCCCTAATTTTTCTGTCTAGACATGAGTCAGAGCTTCACTGTTTACGCAGGACACAAGGGGCAAGACCCGTATACCTGGCAATGCTGGACGTCCTGGTGACAGAAATTTTCAATGAAATGGCACTTGCTGCCTAAAACCTATAATCAAAGGAGAGAGATTCTTGGCCCGATATCAGCGGTGCTTTATTCGGGATTCAGAAGAGGCGAACCTTCACTTATGGTGAAAAGAAGAAGAGCCCCTGGAATGCCTGTAACAAATCTAGCAAGGCTGCATAAAACCCTCTCTCTTTGCAATTTCAGTACCAACTGGGACGAGTAAAACATTCATGTGAACACAAAGGCGGTCAGAGGAGGTACTTGGAGTTTTTCCTGAGGCTTACACAACAATTAACTCCCGATTAATTGTTGCTTTCAACTCAGGCTCAAATGATCCAAACTATAAAAGCTGAATATCTATTTGATTTGTCTTTGGGAAAAGCAGTGTTTGCTTGTACAGATCAAACAAATCCACCCACGTGGCAATTCTCCATTTAGAATGTGTTATTTTGTGAGTTTGCTGGTAGGCCAATTTACCTTCTAGGGTAGAGCCAGGCTAGCTACTAGTCTTTTTGCTAAGCTTAGCTAAGCTAAGCTAACTGTATCCTGGCTATGGCTTCATATTTAACATAAAGATATGAGAGTGGCATCAATCTTTCAGCAAGGAAGTGAATAAGTGTATTTCACAAAAATATCAAACAATCCCTTCTATTTTTTGAAGCATAACTACAGCCTCCTTCTTATGTCTTTTCATGTTGCCGTCAACGGGATGCTTCCAGGGAACGAGGGATGAGAAAATCAAAGTGGAAGACAGTTAATGAAACAGTGACCTTCAGGTCATCTGTGCTGGTTGCACCAGAGATTTATTATTGGGCTTTGGCATCACTTAACCCACCACGATCACAAGGCCAAGCAACCTCAGAGGGATAGATGCAGGATGTATGAAGGCACACACACACGAACACACACATCCACTTTTGATAAAGGCTATTCTTAACATGGCAACAGAGGTCCCACTAAGAGGCTACTGTGCCTATAAATGCCTCCCATGCAGCCCTTGACCTTTTTAGACTCGGGCTCCTGAATTTCAATCAGGTGAGTTCCATCCCCTCCGTCATCAATCACCCCCTTTCCTTCACTGCCCTCCTTGATTAATCGATTCAATCAATTACATGGATTGATAAAATGATTGATGTACTAAATAAATTATGTGTACTATTTCCACAGACCACGATTTAACCTTGCCTTAGACTATAAGCTCAGTCACTATGTAATATTTGATTATAGTGTCAACATGAAACTTCTAAAGCATTGCCGTATGTTGCCACGATGAATAATAAATACTATAATAACCCACCATGCGAGCACAGACAGAAATTTCCCCACAGCATACTGTATGTGCTGACATGTGGAATATGAGCTTCCATTGTATTCACACGCTGCAGCTTCTCTATAGCAGTCGCTCTTTCCACTGCATTGTATAAATGGCTTTGCCTGACCGAGCTGAATTCAGAGCACATCCACACAAGGCCACACCCTCTCTTCTCTTCATAAAGCTCGACTAAGAGTGTAATCTTCTGGGGCTTACTGTATTTACCCTTTGCAACACAGAAAATGCTCACTTTAAAGCCAGAGACTTTAAGTTGCCCCACAGCACCGTTCATGCACATATTGAGCTCCTCTAAGAGCAAAATGCTGTCAAAAATGTTCACACCAATGTACAGCAGGTATACACCAGTGTAAGAAAGCCTTGCCAGCTAAGCCAGATAAATGCACAGAGACAGAGTAGAAACTACAGAAGTTATGTGCAAATGCGCCCACAAGCAAACACGATCAGCTTGCGAATGCCAGCTTAAATCTGCTTATCATATTGCTTCAAAAACATGTTTATAATGTTTGCTGTGGGGAGACGGTAATTCAGTTTGGCAGCCAGACATTCAAATAATCATTAGGAATTTGTTATAGTAAAAAAAATCTGAAACAAATGATGAGTAAACCCAGATTGGCTCTGTTTGGCTGAGTAGTCCTTTATTGAGAAAGTACAGGCACACACACACACAAATGAAACAGAGCATTGCAGAACTGTCAGGAGATGTAAATGTCTAGTAACTGTACAATCCCAGAAGTGTTGCTCTTCATAATACAGGCACAATGTTTTATTAATGAGACACACTACTGTTCATTTGGAATTGAACATTAGGCTCCCCTGCATCCCTTCAGTATTAGCTGCTAAGCCCAATGTGTGTTAAACAGCATATGAAGGAGACTCGTGATTATCAATGTGTGGCAATATTCTAGGAACCAAAGGACACAAACATGTGGAGTGCACACACATAACCAGCCCACACACAAAAACTCAATTTCCCACTGGCCTAATTTCCTCTCAGCTGCTCAGCAATGACATTTAAATAAGCATCTGATTAATAATCTCTGCTAAAGTGGTTGATCAAGCTATTGAATGGCTGCCATTAATCACACCAGACACAGCTGTGGATAGAGTTGGAGAGACATAGAGATGAAGAGGTAGAGAGATGTGGAAGGAAAAGGAAAGGTTTTCAACAGTTTGATTACTTCCATCCCTTTCAATCACAGCTAAAGAACAATTTCGGCAGAGGTGATTGTCTCTGTCGTCTTTCCACAGTTCCCTATATCGAGTGCGTGACTGCAGTTTTTCAATCTAGCAAGTCACCCAGCTTTCAACTCCCAAAGCAAACACACATGTTACATATTGGACTATTCAAAAACACTGCCTGAGCACACAAAAGGCTATTGTGAAAAACCCATTTTGATCAAATGGTGCTGTAAAGATTAGCTATATAGCTAATACCCACTCGAGGGGGCTTTGTTGACCCTGAGGATGACGACCAAACTACACAGAACAGTAGCTGTGAAAATAGGAGGCCACAGGATCTGTCAGGGACTGATATGATTCAGCACACCCTCGGTGTCATGGCCAGTGAGCTGGGTCCGTGCCCCGAACAGTGATTAGCAGCGATGTGTAGCCCAACGCCACGTGCAACACCAGCTACACACCAACGATCCCGCAAAGAACTGTACTGAACTAGTCTGCGGAGTAAAAAAAGAAAAGGAGGTTGTCTCGTGCTTATGTTGCAAAAAAATGACATGAATTACAATTTTCCTGTTGTTTATTCAGGCAAGTTTAACTCTGCTTCACATCCAAACAGGCATAAATACAGCCTGCTCTTGACCTGTTTTTATTACAGCAGCCTACTAAACTCAATCTAACACTGAACGCAAATTAGGATGTGTGAGTCAGTGAGAGGAGCTTGAAGCTGGGAAATCTCAGTGTTGAAAAAGCTGCTGAGTGACCCCATCCCTTATCTCAGCCATCAATGGCTCAATTGTCCTTGAGCAAGGCACTTAACCCCGATACTGTATGTCCCAGTGTCAGTGTCCAGAAGGTATCAGTCTAAAAAATAAGAGATCATCTGTCGGAGCTTTAAGGACGAACTGTCACAGCATTTCAGATAGATTACAAGAACTGTGCGATCTCTGCCCTTGTGTGTGAACTAATGAGTCATGTGATACATTATTGATCTCCATAAGGGAAGCAGCTATAGGACAGTTCTTGAAGTAGATAGGGCTAGAGTGTCTTGGTCAAGGCCGGGCAAACATGTGACACTCAGGCTCATCTGGTTTATCTCTAACCTTTAAACCAGCGGCTGCCAAACTGTTTTAGTCTGATCTATCCATATGGCCCGGTCAGATGAACCAAAGTAATCTTTTATCAACACCAAAAGTATTTATTATATTAAAGAGAATACAGTTACACCATTCTTTCATACAATTGAACTGTCAGCGTTTAATACCACTTAGAGTGACTATAGCTAGAAGTATTTAATTTAACTTTTTAATTGTTTAACTATTCATCCATATATCATAAATTTGATCAGCCATAACTTGGTGATAGTTGTTTTTTTTCCAGTGTGGATGGCACAGTCAAGTCATGAAAGTTGTCTAAATTTAAATTCTAAAGCTCAATACCTGTTTGAACAATTTGAGTAGTAGGTAACAGATTTTATTCTTGACGTATTATTGAAAATATTACACTGGCTCATTTTGACTGCTGATGAGTGTTTGGTCTTGAGAATGGATGTTAATACCAAATGGAAGAACAGAGTTGCTGCCTTGAATATAATGTTTGGTCTGAAAATACCTCTCATTCCTCATGTAAGAGCATGGATTAGTTCATTAGTTTCTTTAGAATTTCTGACCTGTTAACATCAAAGTAAAAACAGTGTTAACAGATAATCATAACGTGATGGACGGGCAAATTTGACAGGCAACACTGGAGTCAATCTTAGGTGTTTTTTTCTCCTGGTCACTGCAAGCGTCAGTCTGCCTGTCCGTCTGCCATAGGTGTTCCTATGGTTACTGAGTCACAAGCCGGATATAGAGCTGAAACATCCATTCACTATAACCTAACGAATATATATTTGACCAGGGTTGGATAATGAGAATTACCACACAATGAATTGAATGTTGGAAGAAAAATATTTTCAGAGCTAACTGACACACAGAGATTTATAGGATATCCCTTCACTGCATGAAGAGATGTTTTCCACCTGGTTGTAATATATATAAATATATAAGGAAATTGAGAAATATTTCACTGATATTTAGGGTTTTAAAATTGGTATTGATATTTAACAAACATAAGTATGACATTTAGAAAGACAACATTTTTGGGGAGTATAGTTGTAAATTATGTCTGCACATGTATTAACATGTGTATAATATATTGTACATGTAAGTGACATGGCAAACATTTATAAATATGTATGAGACACCTTGATCAACTATATGTTTTGTTTATGCAACCAGACATTTCATTTTGCATATGTTGATACCATATGTTTTATATATTACATATGTGGATATTATTACATTCATGTCCATGTATAAAAACATGTATGTAACATAAAAGGGTATATTTATTCTATATAATCCATATATCTATCCATCTATCTATCCATCTATCTATCCATCTATCCATCCATCTATATCTCTCTCATTGGAATTTCAACTACATGTACGTTAATAACAGTTTTTACATTTCCATAGATGCACATATGCAGTAATAGATTTCTGTATGTGTACAATATATTGCATTCGAACAAAACTATGCGGTGTAATCTCTTTAATTGGGTGTTTTGTTCATTAACTCCCTTAATTAGATTTGATTTCATTGACTAAAATGTCACTTTTGTCTCCAGCCCATTGAGCATATTGGCGTTGTAGGATAAAACCTCTTGTTTGTTAATTAATCTGCTCATTTGCCCATTAATCCATCTCTCTGTCCTCACATCCCCCTCTTTTTAGTTCCTGTAACATTTACTGCTGGAGCTTGGTACATACTGCAGTTACCAATACACTCACAGTGTACATGCCATATTGAATATAAGTGTCCATCAAGATTTTGGCTTGAAGAGGACAGCAGGGAATTTGGTCGCTGGGATGGAGTTTTACTTCATCTTGCACCTTTAACCACAGTGATGGATTTGAGAAAGCTGTTTATGGCTGTGTGTCTGTTTGTCTAATGTTTTGTGAGTGTGTGCTCTTCCATTTTCCCAATCGGTCAAACTGTAAACTGCTCTCCTTCTCTCATTCCTTCCTCCCAGAATGCCTCTGGGAAACAATGACAAGGGCACATAGCAAAACTACACCTGCACCTTGCAAGCAATGTACCCTATCTGAATGTGTGTGTATGTGTGGTTGAGCATAGTTATACTGCAGTGGTGTAGTTGTGTCTCAGCAGGTGGGTATGCTGCAGGACTTTTTTGGGTTGGGTAGTTTTATTTGAGACAGCGCATCAACAAGACAATCATAATATGTTTTGTGTGTAGTAGCCTAATTCTCCATAACTGGAGTTTTAATAGAACAACACATAGAAGAACGACCAGCTTGCTTGTTAAGTGATCTTAAAATCTCAGCAGATGTTCAGGCAACAGTTATGGAGATACAGTTATGAATGGCATTGAACACTTGTGAAAACCCTGTGGTTCAGCGGATGCTGGTATAGCATTATTTGCTAATGTTCCATCTGGGGATGATTTTTCCTCAAGCTTGTCACCATTATGGTGTGACAAGCTTTCATTTTGATGAAGTTTAATAATGTGCTCTGCTGCTTTGGCTTCATATTTGTAGCCGTACATCTGCAGGATTTACTAGCTACTAGTGCTAGTGTTTCATATCCCTCCACAAAGCTTGCAGGTTATGAAACAACAACAATGGAAGGGACTTTTATACCTTGTGGTTAACTGAGAGAAAGCGCTTTACTGAACCAAGGGTGATACAACCATTACCTGAAAGAAAGCTCTGCCTTAAAAGGTAAAACTTAGGGAGCCGAAATCTATGCTGCTTTAAAAAAAGGAGAGTTATAGAGGAGATGTCGCACTTCATATCTTTGGGGTACAACACATGAGCAGTAAAATCTGGTCTGCACATGCCAAAAGATTCACTAGCTGGCACACGATCATTGAACATGAGGATGATTGATTTGTTTCACTGAGGCGTCCACATGGAGGGTGTCATAGTAGTCTATATGGGTGATAATTACACATTATTCAACTATTGAAAATATGTTCACTAAAATACCTTAAACAAATGCTTTTTATTTAAAAAATGTTCTATTGTATATTGGCCACCATCCGTTCGAGTGTAACCAAAATTGTATGTCACTATCCCTTTATTTCTAGTGCCGTGTGTTGTAACCATCCAAAAATCATAGCTCCAGTAACACTGCACATGTGCCTTATAGCTCAAGATCATGTCCCAGCCTTCACTCAATAGCTTTACCTTTTAATGAGGAACTCTGATTTTACACATACAAGACTGTTTACAGGTCTTAAGGTAGTACTGCTACATGATGACAAAAAGTTGAAAATAAATGCCTACGGGCAAAATCTGAGAAATTTCCTCCAGTGATGTCACTCATCGGTTACATCTAAAGACTTCAAGTTTACAAATGAAAAAAAAAACCTCGGGGTGTGGAGTTAGAATGAAGTGAGATTACCAGACGTCTGCCGCCCGCTCCTAATCTCTGATCCATGCTAGAGGCTCAATGCAACATTAGCCGCTACAAGTATGACACACTCAAATGTCCAGCAGCTGAATTGCATTATGGGTAATGGGGCCACCAGATTTTGACAAAGAAGAACAATGTGTGAAGAAAGACTGTTTTAATGCCACCTCTGGGATACTGTATATGCGTCAGCATCTGATTGCAAGCCAATTTGTGCGAATGACTGTGCAGCTTTGTCAATGCAGAGTGCACGTTTTGTTTTGAGTGCTCACAAATTTCGATTGTGTATCTGCATTACTCGTGTGTGTGTGTGTGTGTGTGTGTGTGTGTGTGTGTGTGTAGGTGTGTAGGTGTGTGTGTGTGTGTGTGTGTGTGTGTGTGTGTGTGTGTGTGTGTGTGTGTGTGTGTGTGCGTAGACGAGAACCCATTCCTGATGGAGCATTTAGCTGTCCCTAGGCATCACAGGTGTTTCTATCTAAGTGACGCCCCAATGACAGACACATTCCATCCAGGTTCCATTTGGGCAACCATGCAATAAATCAACACAACATCACCACTCTGCCACTCATTACTGCGCACAGAGAGTCTGAAAGGCACAGAGAGAGGGAGAGATAAAGATACAATGACATAAAGGGATAGAGCCAAGACAGTTCTGCTGATCTGCAAACAATGCACCCCCAAGAAAGGTAATTTGAGAGTCTGATTGCTTTCTTGAGATAGTGTTTCATTTCGCTGTCATGGAATTATGAGAGGTAGCAGACTCCTGTTTCAATTTTCACTGCCGCTCTGCATCTGTTCCAGAGGGCCCAGGGGGGCATCAATGGCTCACGGACTTTTCTATGCCAACAACTGGCTACAATTTGACCCAGTGGGGTGATAAACTACAGCCAAACGCACTTTAGCTAGTGGCCAATACAAACACAAATTAATTTAAGGGAGGAATTGCATGCTACGTTAGTGCAGTAACAGTTATGGTAACGTTGTTTAAGATTAGAAATAATGTGATTTAAAGGTGAATTTGTGTGTGGAACATTAGCCTTTAAAAAGGCTGAATCAGTGAGCAGAGCCAAAATAAAGGAGAGTGTGGGTAGAGGCATTTGAATCTGTGGTTGGAGAGAGAAGGAACGACTGGCAGAGAGAGATTATGAGAGGGAGATTAAGAAACAGGGAGAAAGCAGATGCCGATTGAGACTTTGGCCTCGAAACTCCACGGTTTCTTTCACTTTCCCATCACCAAAGTGACTGGCAAATTATTGAAAAGAACTGTAAAAGGATTTACAGCTGCATTAAGAATATTACACCATCAGTGCAGCTGTGTAGCACAACAAGAGCTCTAAAGGAAACTGGTCATTAGACCAGAGGCAGAGCAAGCTATAAAACCAACAGTTATTGTAATAATCACAACTGTCATCCTTGCTGGATATATTTCCAACATTCATGTTCCATTTAAAAAACATAATCCCTACAACACATCAGCTACTACAACAGCTACTTCTAAGATCTGTTTCTGGTAACAAGGCTGGCAGTATAGAGTGCAGTTTACTACTGTAGTGCACAAGCAGGGCATTTATAGAGTAACACATTGAAGAGTAATCTTTGAGAGATTTTAGACAGTGGCTATGTCGAACAGTTGCAATTTTGTTTTACTTTTAATGATAATTATGTGTTTTTATGAGTATTTTGCACCAGTGGTGAATAAATTGATGCATATTCTGAAGTAATCATACATCCAGCAGCAGCAGCAGCAGATTTAATTTTAATACACATACTATTTTTTGTTACATTCAATTAGAACATTTAAACAGGAACTTCACTGATTCAAAGTCAGTTTTCTAGTCATAGGGAGTACTCCTCAGCTTGTGAAAACAGTTCATGTCTTCTGTGGCTCTAAAATAAGCTTTGTCTAGCCTGAGTAAATAACCCTTGTTATGTCACCAGAAAGACAAGGATGTTGACCAGCCAGGAAAGGTCTATTGCAAAGATCGCCTACCAGAAATGTAGGATCCAGTGATTTTGGAGCTTTACCTTCCCTAACTGACTAAAATGCAGGATATCTTGGCCTCTAATGCATTTACGTTTTATAGACCAGCCAAAACGAGAGGTGAAAGATGATAGAAGGCTTTGTGAACTGAGGGGAACTGCATACACTTAGTTGCAATCGATGCAAAATATTTATTATAGCAAATATAAGTACTAAATCCAACACCTATTGCTGTATATCACACTACAAAAAAAGGTGGCTGACATCTTGTCTGCAGCTTGCATCCTGCTGTAAACGGTTTATAGGTTAGTTAAAAAGTCCCACATGATATACTATCAGTCTCCCTTTGGCTTCTTCCCACCTGATTAGAAGTTAAGCTGCCACAAGATTTTTTTCCTCAGAAACTCCTATGATGGTTCACAACAAATAACAGCCACACATTCTTCACACACGTCAGCAAGCCGCTGCTTTCAGTTGTCACCAAGGAGATGCAGCTTCTTCTAACGCCCCGACACTGGCCTCTCTGACCACACAAACACTGCGGGTAACCAGGACAAGTGAGGGTGCACAAACCCACAAGCTTCGATCTCCTGTCTGCTTTACTTTGACCACTGTCTGTTGGGATACAACAGCTGGTAAATTGACTGAATCAGAATGGAAATATTTAGTGTGATGGACTACCTGTGAGTCTCTCTCCACTGAGCCCAGAGGATAATCCATGCAGGGCTGGTGTCTCTTCAACCAGTATTGGAAACAGCAGCTGTATGGGGACACATAAGGCCATGTTTGACCCTCTTGTTAAATCATTCCACATTTGATCAAACTAGACTGGATTGATTTTCTCTTTTACTGTATCTGCAGTGTTATTTACATATTTTTTTATTCATGATAATAAAAGTAGGTTTGATCAGTTTGAATTGGATTTGTTTGATTCATTTCCTCCCTTCCAAATACTAAGCTCATTCTAAAAGTAATATACTGTACTCATTGTTCTATGGGCCATTGTCTTTCTCAAACTCAGTCCTGCTCTCACCCTTGGCGACTCTCTCTATGCAGTCAATTTCCCAAAACACTTTTCCTGCTAAATTTAGCCAACCATTCCTGATTGTGCATTAAGGCAATAACAGGCAGAACATATTTACGCCAGTCAGCAAATTATTCTTGGAGAGACTGTTCGACAGAGTGACTGGCAGCGTACTGCCAAATCTGGCTCCGCACCAACTGGAACGCTCATTCCATTGGGTGTTATTTGGAGAAAAATGAAAATTAATTTTGTCATCAAAGATTGTGTCAATTCTCCCAAAATGCCACAATAAAAATAAGAAATCGCATGACATTGCCAGGTAAGTAATCCCCCGGAGTGGTTAAACATAATTACGGCAAATACCCAGGCTGAGTGCTTTCCTTGCAGCATAGGTTATTTTCAAGTCATGGCCATTATATCCAAATAAGTAAATGCAATCAACAGCGAAAGAGAGAGGGAGGAGTGCTGGAGAAGGGCAGGGTGGTACTGTAGTCACATACTAATAGAAATTACATTTCTTTCTGCACACTGAAAACTGCATTTAGACTGGTAACCTCAGGTCTTACTGTTCCAAAAAAACTCCCAGCAGAGCAGACTGGAGGGTAATGTGGGGTGACCGCAGTGCCAACACTTTGGGATAAAGGAAACAGCTGAAACACTGAATTGAAATGAGTGGCTTTCGAAATCCCCACCCTTAAGTATTTTTGTTAACCTTGTATTAAATACATTTTAATGGGTAATACTAGTTTGACAGTTTGACAAAAATACTTGATCATCAAAGTTTTTGTGCAAAAATATATAAGGAACTTTCTTGTCTCACCTTACTTTACACAGCCTATGCCCCTGTAGGCACCAGCACCGATTCATCATATCATAGATTCACTTGAGATAAATACTGTATGTGCTCAATCGAAAGCCACGAGAGCCAATTCTACAAGACACAGATATAAAATATATAAAATGTAGAAGCAAATGCAGAGGTCCCACATTTCACATGCTTTCACAAACTGTGGCTTCACCCTGAAGAGGACCTTAAACATCCTGCAGGTGATTCTCAAGGAAAAAATTGAACACAGAAGGAAAAGTCTTCAACGACAGCTGCTACAGTGTATGAAAAAGCTGAATAAAGCTTTTCCTACCTGGACTCACAGCAGAGCAGGTCAGAATGTTTGAGTATCAATCCATCTTTCACATTGATTCAGGTCTAAAAGCTCAGCAATTCTGTACTTTTACACTGTTGGGTTACTCTGCTTTTATCTAAGACTGCAATCTCACTTATTGATGGCGCTGGGAGTCAATAATCAATAATAAAGTACTGAAATATCAGCACTTCAAAGCCAGTGTGTGCAGACATGCATATACACATACTGTGTCATGCCAAATACAAATATCTGGGGTTTTATGCAAGGAGTGAATGTGTGTTTAATTTGTTTTAAAGGTTAGCAAGCCAGAGAATACATACATGTAAAGGAATTTGTACCACAAGTTGGAGAGGTAGATAGCACATCTAGCTTACATTGACAAAAACATTTAGTGTCTCAAAGGAATTCTTTGACCTTTTGGGAAACATTTACATTTTCTTGCCGAAAGTTGGATGAGAATATCGATACCACTCTCATAAATGTCCGTTAAATAAGAAACTACAGCAAGCAGCCTGTTAGCTTATAGCTAGCCTAAAGACAGCATGAAAACAGGAGGAAACCGCTATCATGGCTGTCTGAAGGTAATGAAATCCCCCAAGCAGAACCTCTAAAACTCATTTAAATCCTTACATCTAATTTAGTTAATCAGTCCAAAAACTACAAACAGCACGTTGCAGTGTTTTGCTGGTAGGGGAATTTTGTTACATTTAGACAGAGCCAGGCACGCTGTTTCCAGACTTTATGCTATAAGCTAAGCTTAACATCTTCTGGCGGTAGCTTTATATTCACTGTACAGACAAGAAAGCCTATTTCCCAAAATGTCCAACTGTTCCTTTAAATCATCACCCTCACAAGAGAATAGACTTAAGATTTATTCACTACAACGAAACAAGATGTTAAATCCATCCTCTTTCTCACAGACACACAAATAGGCTTCGACACATAAATATACCTCCACTCACTGCAGTGACACCTGATTAAGTCCCTGTTGGCAAAGCAAGAAATACCAGCATGCACATAGAGCAAGTGATGAACTATCAAGTGAAATCCACCCACTCCGCTGTGCGCGTCTCTTGCAATCTCATCACCATCATGCTATTAGAGAAAGCTGCTTCAGTGTCACACAATAAATGTCAGTACAACCTTATCCCAGCACATGACTGATCGCTGCCAGCACTGACGGACTGATTTCATTGAGAGGACGGTGACGTATGATGTTGTTATGGTGTTGTGGTCAATCATCTTGTGTCTAAAATCTCCCAGAGGCAGGGGTCATGCAGGAACCTTACTTATCTGTGTGATGTCTGTATGAAAGTATGTGGGCATACATTAGTACCCACACCACATGTGCATAACATTTGCAAGCATGCTCGGCTTTGAGTGCCCAGATGTTCCATTTTGTCGTATCGCTTGGTGTCATTGCTTTTATGACTGTTCAGACATGTTCCCATATGGACACTTCTTTGGTGACAGGCTCATCATTTCAGTCAGCGAAGGCCACTGAAATGCCTTCTAATGAGACTGGACCGCTGCCAGAGTCATCAGTGTAACTGCTGATGGACAATCACATCCGGATCCGTTCAGTGTTGCCAGTCTGACAATCGGATAAGCACTCATACAAAGAAACAAAAAAATCAAGCATTGTTACCTTTCATTTCTTAAGAAGTCAGTATATTGCTGGTGTTAGCTACAGCTACATTGCAAGGGTTTAAACCGCTGTGTCTGCATAAATACTGGTCAAGCCGTTGATTCATGCTTCTTAAGATGCACTGTGCTGTGGCTGACCCAACACTCTGACCTCAATGTAGAGGAGGAAAAATAATAAAACCTTATTGGAATAAGTAAGTAAGCAATTCATTAAAATAGATTATACATCCTCAACGACATGCAAGAGTAGGTATTTTACCAAAAGCAATGGATTTGTATCGCTATAGTGTTGTTGTGTTACCGTTTGAAGATAACATTTTAAGCCAGGCTAGTGATCGGTACCCTACAACACTCAAAATTGAAAAATCTCAACAACTGTTAGCTGGCTTGCCATGAAATTCGATTCAGATATCTATGGTTCCCAGAGGATGAAACCTAATGACTTTGGTGATTGTCTGACTTAACCTCTAGTGTCCATTATGAGGTTAAGTCAGACAATCACCAAAGTCTAGAGTCTTCTCTATAATTCATACAATATCTAATATTATATTTTATAATTGCAAATTTCCCCGCTGCGGGACTAATAAAGGATTATCTTATCTTATCTTATATGGATGGGCATGAAATTCAGTACGCACATTTATGGCCCCCTCAAGATAAATTGTAACTACTTTTGTGATTCCTTTACTTTACATCCAATGCAATCATCTGTTAAACTTCTCAAATGTTTGTATCAATAAATATCTGCAAAACTAATGACATTACTTTTAGCCTTAGCTTTGTTTGCATGCAAATTCTAGCATGCTAACTCGCTAAAATAAGATGGTGAACATGGTAAACATAACCTACTAAACATCAGCATTAAACTTTCTGACCACATATGAATGTAAAGCATGTGGTACTGAAAACTTGGATAAAAAGCCAGCAGTTTCTTTGGCCCCGCAGTGATAGCATTTGGTCAAATATGCATTATAATCTAGACTGTGACTTTAGGAAGTATCCAGTGGCATTGTCCCCTTCCACTTATATCCTCAGTCGATGCAGGAGCTGAGCAGTCAGGCTGAATCTATAATCAGTCAGTACAGAATGGGCTCACTGGGAGACTGCCGTTGAGGGCTAATCTATATGTGTCCCTAGTGCTTAGGATGGCCATGAAATGTAGCGATTCCAAGCCTGGAACCTTGGAGGACTCAGAGGCGTGAGAGCAAGGGGGAAAGGTCTAATAACTGATTTGTTGCTCTCTGTCTCTTTTGGACCTTATTCATATCCTATTTCTTTCCTTTTTTATCCACCCTTTCTTCAGCATCCCTCTATTTTCAATTCTACTATAAGCCACCATAATCAACTCCCGCCACCTCACTGAAATATCTGCCTCTGTCATGGATGAAAGGAGAAAAACTGTTGCAGTGGCAATCAATAGAGTAATCTGTTTGTACATATGTTTTAAGATTGCAGAGCTTTTACTAAAGCCTATACTGTGTATAAAACAGAAGAAATAAAATGTTGGTCTCAAGACTATTTTGTTGTACACATTTTCGATTTCTTTAAAGTCACTATCAGCCACAAACAATACAAACTACTTATTTATCACCCATACTAAGCAGTAAAGGTTTGGTTGATTTTAATTGGGAAAACAATGGAGTAAAAAAGTACAAATCCTTGCCAGATCCTTTCTACAGGCTCTGCATACTTTAGTTTTTGATGGTTTTACCCTCTATTTGCTCCTGCAGTAAACTTTTAATGCACACTGCTACAGTATTTTAACAATGCTCTTCACGGAGCTCCTGGCACACTTTGTATCCTAAAACCTAACTTGTTAAAGGTGATGGTGTTGACAGGGCACCTACATTTTCTTCAATAAATTATGATGAAAAGAGTCATACCTGATCTCTGACAGGAGTTAGACAGTGCAGCATTTTGTATTAAAATAAGTCCGTCTTCTCTTTATGTATATGCTTATATGTTTGTGTGTGTGTTTGTGCGTGTGTGTGGAGAGAGACAGGGAGAAGCTGTCAACCTGCCAGCCCCTCTTTCTCCTGTCCTGTCAAACTCTCCCTAAGTGTGCTTTCTATCTCATGGTGCAGAACAGAAAGGGGTTAGGAAAGCTTCTCTTCCCCTCCCTCTCCTCTATCTTCTAGCCTCTGACCGTCATTCTTGAGTCGGAAACGCCAAACAGGCGTCACTGAACCGTTGTATGACGTACTGTCAACATTTCCACCCATCACATCGAGTGTCTGACACCAGCATCGTCTTGGTGACTGTTTAACATCCAAGCCCTGTATCCTGGAGTTCATGTGTATGACATAAAGAGTTTCAGCGTGTGTTATCTGGATCTGTGGTCTCCGTGCTCTGCTGTCATTGTGAGGGTCTACGGTCACTAGCCTCGGACTCATGAGAATGCCAGAAACAAAGACTCCGAACTAAGACCCTGAGATTTGTATTATTTTGACATGTCTCACACATGCCTGGCATCACTTTGAATAAGGGATGTTGAGTGTTGCCTTGGTTGTAATGTGACTTCTGGGTCAAGAGATCCAACTTGATTGGCAACAATGTCAGCGTGATATAAAAGGTTGATTTATTTTTAAAGTTTAGTCATGCATACATTCACACTTTTACTTAAACATCTTATGTTTATGCACTTGGCCTTATGCCTATATGCACAGAAAATGTGGTACTATAAAATACATTTTCCATAGAAAGAAATGCTGTACACACAAAAGAATTCCAAAGCCCAGAAATAAAAATTTGTGCATTCACATTCAAATTAAGGCATGTGGTTTATCTATTCACATTTGATATATCCATTTTCCATATTCTCCACACATTGAACATGCTCTCTACATGGATCTGTGTAAGAATATATTTCAACTCAAATATAACAGAGCTATTACAGATCATTTAGTCTGCAATTCTCATCCAGTGGTTAACAAATGCAATGCCAGTTTCTTTTTTTAATGTTTGCAATGATTTAAATCTTTTTTATTTAAATCACTAAAATAACGATCAATAAAATTGCAGCAAAGCTGGTGAGTAGATTATAGCAACAAGGTTTTTAAATGACCTCCAAAACCACTTAGACTCCCCTACCGCCTTCATGTCTGTATGTCCTCATATCACAGTGAGAGTAGACCGATCATGTATTTTATTGCAAACTACAGTGTAGCACATGCATCACATGCTTTTGTCAAAACCTGATGGCAGCTTAATATGATCTAAAACATTATGAACTTTCAAAATAAATTCATGATAATCTGCCAGAAGTGCCTCAGGTTTCCTGCTGTGGTAAGTACTACCCATCTTTTAGACTAAAAAGATGTGAATTATCGCTCCATATGTGTATCACAATACAATGAAATCCACCATGACGTATCGATATGACAAAAATTTGAGTACTCTTTCACTAAATACAGTTTTCATCGCAGAATGTAAATAAACAACCTTTATGTTTGCATCGTGAGCGTTATGAGGGCTCATTTAAAAGCACATTTGCATTACATGAGTGAAACATCTGTGTGCATTTTACAGTACATACAGTATGCATACACTGTGGCTTTAAGAAGTTTAGTACATACATTTGCTCTACTAGTGTCCTACTAGTATTAAATGCATCCCCAGCTCCTCTTGCCTCCGCAGGGGAGATCAGCAGGAGTTTAAGGTTTCTGCTCTGAGCCTGCTGAAAGCACAAACTAACACGTTGTTCACATCGCTGGACCTCCACTGGAAAGATCCCGCAGGAAACTATTTGAAGTTTAAATCGTTTATAGCCTCCTCCACTGAGAGGTAGACTTATTTTATCATTACTAACACAAGATCGGCCAGTATTTGCCTTCTGTCAGTGCAGATTCTGATAGAGGTTCTGTGACAGACTCGCTTTCCCGCTTGTGTGTGTTTTACTGCAGATGTGTCTGTCTGTGTGTGTGTGTGTGTGTGTGTGTGTGTGTGTGTGTGTGTGTGTGTGTGTGTGTGTGTGTGTGTGTGTGTGTGTGTGTGTGTTTGTGCATCAATGCATGCTAGGCAGTGTTTTTCCTCCTAAGGCTGTCTTGAACATTTGCTAGCCTAACATTTAAAGCTTCAAGTTAGGCAAATTTTCCTCTTTGTCATTGGAACTGGAAGCATTCAATGTTTAAAGAAAGAGTTAATCAGAGCTTGGAAAACACACACGAGTATACTTAAAGCTAGGTTTGGTAATTTTCTTTAAAAAACATTTTTGTTACATTTGTAACAAGATACAAGTTATCTTTTGAATAAATAAATATAATGCTCTGACAAAATAAAAGAGAAAACATTTGGTATCTCTAGCTGTCGTAGGGCCGTAAGCCTGTCCAATCAGGTAACCTGATTCATCTTTTAATTTGGCCCTGAAACTAATCAGGCTACCTGCCTGTCTACCTTCCTGCCAGTCTACCTGCTTGTCTCCTGCTCGTGCACTCATAGTCTTCCACAAGTCTTCCACTAATTTCTCAACATTACTAACCTTAGCTTTACCAAGTTCATCATTTGTAAAAAGAATTTCATTGCAAAAAAATTTGTAAGAAGAAAGTCTGACTTTTTTCAAAGTTACAGTAAGCTAAAATTCAAGTTTGAAGGAGTTAAAATGCTCTCCAACCTCATTTATAAGCAGTGATGGTGCTCTTTTTCCTAACTGTACTCGAAGCTTTAAGGAAAGATAAGGCCTACTTGGCAGTGGGACACTCGCCTGCCACCAGCACAACAAGAAGGCAACAGGAAGCTAGCCAAGCACTAGCTCTCAGCAGTAGCTGTAGGGGTCTAAGCAGCAGGAAAGCTGTACCGCAACATAGCTTTTGCTACATGCCTGCCAGATTTGAGCATGAATAAATAAACACAGCAAGATCTGTCCAATTTTCCCTCAGTCCTGGGGCTTTAAACCAGAATACTTCTGACACCTGCTATGATCATTCATTATCCTTTCCTCACATGCATTATTTCACAGGTGCCAAGTTAAAAATAGTTCTATCCATTTTTGATAGGTTCCAAGGAATAAGTGAAATAAAGCCCACTTGTGCTTGACACAGCACATAGTGCCAGATGAGGAGATTACTGCTTGTTAAGCTGTTCTGACTGTGGTTCCCACAACCAAACTACTCAACAGGTCACAGTTCACTTGTTAAAAAAACAAGGGAGCCTTCTGGGGAGAAGGAGGACGGCTAAAAAAAACAAAAAAAACTGCACCACCAATGGTCAAGTTTAACAGACTTTTTAACAAGGAGTTTTATCCATGTGGAATAGTTCAGGAGTCACATAATTTTGCTGTGTGCATTGTGTTTGTGACTTCATTAAAATCTCACTTACGCTGCATTAGGGAGCTTTCTTGCATTAACAGCAATTTGTAAAGTACTGTGTTCAATATTCATTTGAATTCATTACGAAGCTCTATTTCCTCCTTATTTCTCCAAAGGCAGTCTAATGTCAAAAAAACTGGTGGTGTATTCACTGCAGCTCCTGCAGCCCAATCATCTCCTGAGCAGGAAACATGCCTGTGTTCCATCTATATAATAACCGAACAGAAATCTACACTTTCCATATGTTTGTCATAGATCATGTGGCTGCTTTAGTTGAGCATAACACAAAATGCTCACAGTAGTGCTCAGTAACACCTTGCTGAACCAAGCTACACCTGAATCTGTGTGTGCTTCTCAAAAACATGTCGAACAATCCGCAAATCACACCCTTGTGGGATATCTTCCAGGACTACTGAGACACACAGTACAGTATGTGTGGAGCTTCTCAGTACAACTTGTATCCTTCAATATGCACCAATTATTTTATAATAACATGAAATGGAGTAATGAAATGAAAGCTTAAGATTTAAAATAAAGTGAGGAGATTATTAACTATGGTCATTGGTTGTTAAGTCCATTAATTAAATGTCAAACATTTTCTTCAGACGACTCAAAACTGAATATATTTAGATTTTAGACAGTTGGTCGGTAAACAAGGGAATTGAAGATGTCTCCTTAAGGTCCTAAAAAACTCTTTGAAAGTTTCTCTTCACTCCTCCAACCCCCACCCCCTCCTCCTGCTCATCCAGGCTCTGGTCATCTCTCATTTTCTGTCCTGGCCCCTCAGTGGTGGAATGAACTCCCCACTGACGTCAGGACAGCAGAGTCGCTGCCCATCTTTCAGCGCAGGCTGAAAACTCACCTCTTCATGAAGTACTACCCTGAGCCTTCCTCGTAGCACTTATCCTATTCGTATTAGTTTGTAGCACTTATTGTATTAGTAATTTGCTTCTGCACTATACTTTTGCTCTGGTTTATGCTTTTAGATGCTTGTTTAAGAAAGGAGATGCACTTATGACTTCTGGTGACTAGTAGTTCTCTTGAATACCTATGTTGAATACACTTATTGTAAGTCGCTTTGGATAAAAGCGTCTGCTAAATGACTGTAATGTAATGTAAAACATTTTTCAGACATGTTTCAAGTTTTTCTGCTGCTTTATAGAGTTAACATGTATTTGCTTAATAAATAAAATATAACCAGAATAATCAATGGTGAGAATAATCGTGAATTGCATTTCATACTTAGGGAATAATCAACAGAAAACAGTCATGATTCATAGGAAATCTTTTTTCTCAGTGCCCGGAACTATGATAAACTTTAGTAATGAAGCAGCAAAAAGGAAGACAAAGTGCAGCAGTTTTGTAAATCATCCAGTAGAAGAAACAGACAGCATCAACCAAGGGTGAGACGCCCCGCTTGCTGCTAAGAGGCGAGGGCAGGGTACAACCTGTCCACTGCAAAATGGCAGGAATAACAGGCTGACACACAAAGAACCGGGCGAGAAAAATTGGTCTCGGCTGTAGAGAAAGTGAAACAAGGAGAGAGACAGCGACACAGAGGTTTTTTTTTTGGAGTAGAAAGAGAATAAGGAAACAGCAGATGGTGGAGATATGGCAGGGGCTGGAGAGAAGGAAGGAATTAAGAGAATACACGCCATAAAACAGTATCGAGAAATGAGAATAGCAAGTGATGGGGAATTGGCAAAAAAGACGCTGATAGAGGCAGAGAGATGAGGAGAGGGAAAAAAGACAAATCGAACGACTGCAAACTGCAAGCCGTTCGAAGTAAGAGAGGCAGGTGATTAGTAGTAATGTGATGACTTGAGTTGAGCGTGTGTGTGTCTGTGTGTGTGCGCTCATGTGATTGCTGATGAAGGATAGCTATCTAGCAAGAAAGAGAGAAAGGCAAAGGGAGAGAGAAAGGCCACCAGCCAAGCGGTCTAGTACCATCCTGGGAGAAACAGCATCTGTCTCAGCAACATAGAGAGGAGAAATCAATAACTATACAGTTAAAGTGTGTGTGCATGTGTATGTGTGTCACTGGCGCATTGGGCTTTCGAATGTGCTTACACTGCATCTACTGCTGTAATTTGATAGAAATACATGGTTCAAGAATGATATGAGTGCATGAGCATGTTTGTCCCAACCACTACTGGGGTTTCTGGGGTTAATACTAATGTCTATTTTATTTTTAAACAAACAAATATATATCTGCCAATAGTATTTCTCGTAATTCTATATTCTATAACATAAAGCAATCTTGATGTTTTTTTAAATGTGACCAAGATACATACTAGTGGGACATTTTAGAGTTGAACATTAAACTCAGCGTTCTCTGGTAGACAAACTATGTATTGGTGACACTCTTTCAAAATGGCATTTCTATAATTTATCCGACAATATATATACAATACGCAAACAACAGTCGATTTATTGATAGCTCTAGACTGAAATGCAACTACTGGATGGATTGCCATGCAATTTTGCACAGACTTTCACGGACCCCAGAATATGAATCCTATTGATTTTTGCGCTCCCTTGACTTTTCCTGGCTCCACCAGCAGGTTGACATCTTTGGCTCTTAGTAGAATATCTAGACAACTATTGGATGCATCGCTGTGATATTTGGTGCAGATTTTCATGGTGCCCAGAGGATGAATCCAAATGACTCTGGTGATTCTCTGATATTTTATGTAGTGTTTTATGGACTGTAAAATATCTCAACATCTGCCTGGTGTACTGTAAATGTTAGCAGACTAACATGCTAAACTAAGATAGTGAACATGGTAAACATTATGCCAGATCTGCAACAATGGCTGTGGACTCTCGCACAGAGATAAATTAACTGTATTTCCTTCATTATGAGGCATCATTGACATGTCTATTCTTTGACTATGTTGATTTGTAAACACTTTTAGGAAATCATTTTAATTGATTAGGACATTTTACATTGATTCTCATCAAGACTGGGCAGTTTCCTGCTCGACTCGGCTATAAACTGAAGCACGTGGCCCCCTTTATCTCATCTGCAGCCTCTCCTTTCACAGTATTTCAGCCATAAACACGAAGAAGAAGAAGGGCGGGGGGCTGTAATCTCACAGCACAGCAGCATTATACCAAAATCCCTCTCTATATGGTGCCCAGACCTAACAACAAAAGCTCCATTTAAGAGTGCCAGCATTTGGCCTAAGATGATACGTAACTCTGCAATTCAAAGTGAAGCATGCAAATATCTGTTTCTTCCACCAGTGGAGAAAGCAAAGTGCAATTCACATAATGGATTTTCATCCCTTTACATGGGCTTACTGTGCAGAGTGTCAATATATTTCTTTTAATTATAAAAATATACTTTCATTTTATCACTGCCAGGAGAGTATGCAAACATTGCTCTGCTTCCAAATGGACACACTCTCACACGCACAACACACACAGATTCATGATGGATTAAAGTGTGTCCACTACTATCGGAAAAATGAATATATATACTGTATATATACTGCATTTATTTCTTTATGTAACCTTTGAAGTCTAATATAAAATGGGGAGAAACACTCTGATCTCCCAGAGAGAATAACCCTGTTGGTCAGATTCACTGCAATCAAAAGGACTGTCTGTTTCTCAATGTGTGTCAGGGGGAATTAAGACCCCTGAATGAGAAATCAAATCACACAGCATTTCCTTTCATCTTCTCTTGAATCGATAGCATGTCATAAAGTATGTTGGAGCAGGCCTCGCAGCATTCTGGCATAATTTACCGACAAGGATGACTGCTTCTTTATTCTTTCGCACAGTTTCAAGCAGAGATGAGCTTCTTGCGACACTTTTGAGCTAACTCCCTGACATTTTCAGGTTTTATCACAGTCAAATTGACACGCTGGGATGAGACCTTCATCAGAGTATTTGTCCTTACAATGCAAACATTTCCTACACCCAATTTAGTCAATTTAGGCTTTCCCCTGCCTGGGTGTTTGATGGATGTCCAGAGTAGTTGGCAGTGGAGTGGAGACTACGCTTTGATGTTCAGGCCCAGACTGTTAGAGTATTCAGGTTGACTTTGATAAACCCCATTAGTGTGTCGCTACCTCTCCCTCTCTCACTCACTCTTTTTCTCGCACACATATGCAAGCTATGAGCCTCAGAGGAATGGGTGTGGGGGCAGAAATACAAGGTTGCTCCGGCACTGCATAAAAACCTGAGTAGGAGAGTGAAGAAGTGGATGATGAAAAAGATAAATAACCGGCATTTGCTAACAGAAAGGAGAGGCAAATTGATTGAGATAACTCAGAATGAATAAAAAAAATCAGATGGTGGCACAGGGTTTTGTTATCAAAGATTTACATATGCAATTTCAGGCTTTAGTCATCATAAAAGATTGACAGATGTGTATCTCCACATCACTGGAGACAGCTGGTTCTTTGAATGTGCCAGCAGAGTTGCAGTGGGTGAACATGAGCTGGTTGATAAAAGAATGAATGATTTGTCAAGAAGTGTGGCGGAGGTCGTACTCTACATGCACGGCAACGCAACGCCCCATTCACCACTCGCCACTATCTAAATTGAAAAGAGTATTTATACCAACTTAGGGATCAGAAGTTAATGGGAGCAGTCATGCATCAATTGAGTTACATAAAAATGTCCGTTGGAAACGGGTGAGATAACTACATCCTTTTAAAAGATTTTTAATTTTCTCAAATTGGCTTTTTGTGTCTGATCGAGGAAGTGTGTGAGTATGCGTGGGTGTGGGTGGGGGTCGAAGGCACATTACTGTGAGAGTTTTAATCAGACATCAGAAGGGGTATTAATGGAGAAATGTGCTAAAAGAGTAGGATCAAATAAAGATCTCACTCCAATGTAATGAAACGCTGCTCTATGTGAGCTGGCTAATCACATTTCCGGCGAAGTTGCAGCACAGATTGCTCAAAGCAATGACAGAGGTGGGAAAGTGATTAAGATGGAGTTTGCACTGTCCCTCTGTTACTAAACATGTAATGAAACCTTTGGCACAAAAGACAGGCTCATTGGTGGACTTACCCTGCCCTCATGTAACCTCTTTTCACTCACTAGGTATCTAATGCCTCGCTTATAATCCCATCTGTTAGTTTATAGGACAGAAATACTATAATTTCTGTTGCTTCACACATCTGAACCCCAGGCTAACTTCCCTCTAGCTGATGAAATCCCTCTCACATTTAATGAAATGAAAATCCCCAATCACACAAAGGATTGCACCGAGAACCCCCAAAAGAGATTTCATAGTTGTGTTGACACAACACAAGCGATGCCAAAAAAATTAACACTATGTTCACTGTCAATGTGTTTTTACCAGAGAAAAGCAGCAGAGGCTTATTTCATTTCAGCACTCTAACAACTAAACTGCCAACTCAACAATAGCCTTCGTTGCTGTAGCTCATATCATATCATCATTGCAACTGTGCTTCCTGCTGAACAGGGCAACAATGTTTGGAAACTTATGGATTTACCCTTCAAATAAAACTTTATAGGGGGCACATGGAAGATACAGTTCTTGGCAGGGTATCTTAGGCTTGGCTGCACATTTCAACAAACACAACTGACTGTGATCTTGCTGTTGGAAGCCGGCAAGGAGCCATATACTTGGCAATCCACTATAATGACTCCTGCAGGGTGATTGAGGTGCCTCCTTGTAGGAAGGGGTGGTATCTTGATGGTTAATGTCAACATTCTACTGTACACACGGCCTCAAGCACTAGAAGCACAACCGATAGGGCCAGGGAGCATTTACTGTCAAGTCTGTTCACTTTCTCATCGGCTCTAGCTCACATTGGGATCTGAGCAGTTAGACCACATTGCGAGGAGGCATCGCTCGCATTGAGTTTCCGCCTCAGTGAGGTGTGGAAAGTTTTGGAACAAAATCCAGACAACATATGAAACGCAGGTTTCGCATCATCTTCCCCCCACACAGGAGTTCCTCTCCCGAGGGAGAGCAAAGGGATGAGAGGAAGAAAACTGGGGTTGGAGCATAGATGAGATGTTGCCTGAGTCGTGTTAAGAAACTGTTGATAAAAACACACTTCCTGATGTTGCTCTTTCAAAATAAAAGCTTTTAAGTTACAAAACAACAGGGTACTTTTATTGTGAATATATATATATTGTAACATGTATTTATGTCCAAATAAGCAGAGCTTTGTAAGTTGCTTTTCCTCAATAAAACAAGTCTACTTTTACTGCACATTGAAGTGTAAAGTGTGGACAAACATATGCGGACACAGCTGACTCGAGATCTGGAGGATCCATTCCCAATAGTCGCAAGTGTAACAACAGCCATAGACTCAAAAGTGTGGGACTGACAACCAATTATGCTTGATTTGGTATTCTTGGTACATGGAAGCACAGCTGCTTTTGACCCCAACTTAACTCTGTAAAAGCATTGTAAACCCTAGTAGAAAAATCCTTTGGTTTCTGCTTCCCCCTTCAATATGAAAAAGCTCCACCAAGCTATAATTTCTGTAAACACAGGAAATTTACTACTTCAGTGCAACCAATCAGAGCTGACTATATATTCCCAACTACAACTAACACACCCGCCAGCTTCAGGCTTTTGAGAGGCAAGAGGGAGGCTCTCCTTAACAGGAAAACAGTAAATGCTTTGAAACTCAGCACTAAAATGCCAGATTTCTTAAAATCACCGGGAGGGCGAAACAACAGATGTTTGACAAGCAGCGTGTCAAGAGATCCATCGCTCGGAGCTAAAACGTCACTCCAGAGCTAGTGGCACCAGCAAATGAATATTCAAGCCATGCCAAAGCCCTGCTCTCCACACACTCAATTTAAGCATGTTCACTGAGCACTTTCTAGCACAATCTAAGTTTCCACAAGCCTCGCCTCTTCAGAGTCAGAGCACGATAAAAATCAATGACTCTGACTTCCCTCCTGATCAGTCAATCTCTCCTATAAACTACAAACACACAATGAGGATTTTTTTATCAGGATTTAAACCTAGTCCCACCACCATCTCCTATCCCCCACTTTTCTTTATTTCTCTGTCTGATGAGTGACCCTGGGATTCAGTTAAAGGCCCTCTTACCTTGCTCTTTGCAGTGTTGAAATAAATGCTGTAGCATTGGAGATTAGTTCACGGATGTGTGATTAAAAACAAATGCTCCATGCTTTTTGGTAGAACGGCCTTTTTGTGGTTTTAGATTGAATTATTTGTACAGCATTTTGCTCCACAGCAAACACCCAAGCCGAGCAAGTCAAAAGGTCCTTGAAATGATAAGTGAAGATCATTTGGCACAAAGACAAATTATTTTCCTCTTGTGTTAATAACCAGTACAGCCAGCACACATATTTTCACCTCATATCAAAATGAGACAGAGGGAAATATCAAAAGGTAAAGTTGGCAGACTTTTGAAATACTAGGAAATAAATTGTTGCCCAGAGGGCGGCAGAATTCTTAATCCCACAGATTCAACCTAATCTTTTCTAATTTAAGAAAAAGAAAATTATGTCCTTGTGGCACACAGCTATCTAGGGAAGGGATGGTGATTTCAATCTCACTTGAATTCTACATTTTGCCAGAAGATGTCTGAATATTTAAGATTGCTGTACATGGCGAGGGTGGTTATGAATAAGTATTTGGAGGAAAACTGACATTATTTTCTCTTCCTTAAAAACATGACCATTTTTACAGGCAGAATACCAACCAAGAACCAACTTCACCTCTACAAACAAACCAGAGTACCAAATGAAAAGGATTTTTTGATCTAAGGGCTCCGATGTAGCAGCTCAGTGGAGGTCCAGTTTGTGTGTTTGTAGATTAGGAGGAGCATACAGATTTGAGTAGTTTCCCACTGTTAGAATCCAGCTTGACTTGAAATGTATTCTTTGCAAATAAGGACACAAATATAGAGCAGCATTTCATTTTGCATGTGCATGACTCCATTTATGTGACAAGTTAGCAGTTGTCAAAAAATGACTTTTTCCACAAATTCTTAATTGCACAAACAGACTTTGCATGGGTGATCCTTGCAAGATGTTGAATTTGCAGATTTGACAGAAAACAGATTCAGACTCAGCTATTGTTGAGTGTCAGCTAAGGATACTTATGTCCTTTGCATTAACAATCTACAAGTTGAGCTACTATAAACCTGACTATCCAAAATTATGACTGAATAATAATTACATAAATGTGCTGAACGGATGAATAAGATACATTTTCGACAAACCGAAGGATTTCCTGAAAAAATTTGATCCCCCTCCTGCAGATCTGATATTTCATTATATAGAATGATTAGTGCAGGCATGAAAGATAAAGTCAGTATGTGATTAACATTTAAATCCTGCAGATATGAAGCATCCGTCACAGAAAAACTGTTTTCTAGTATTGTGTTTTTCAGTAGCAACAATCTAACCATACGGAGAGCAAACTGTTATGGCAAAGAGCAGTTTCAAGGCTGTTTATAAGTAAGTGCAGAAATGTGTGTCTGTGTATCATGAGGAGTCATTTGTATGCATGTTAGGCACAGAGGCTTATTAGTGGCCACAAGGTAAAAGCCAATTGGAATCCTTTTATAGACGGTGGCGAGAAAAGCCAGTGTCAGCTCAATGAATATTCAGATAGAAGCAGAGCCTTGAGGGGACATGGAGCGGTCCCAATCTTTTATCAGACTTCCTCACAGCGTGGACATAACCCATTCACAGCAATCCAAATCTTTTCTCCCTTCTCCTCTTTTTGTCTCTTTGCATGGCTCATATACTGTATATAGAGTACGTTCATGCAGCAGTATACTCTTTCCCCACATCAGCTTCCTCGAGCTGTACATTTTCCAGCGTAGGGGAATAATGAAAGCCAGCAACGGTGGGTGGCCATGTGCGTCGCATTGTATAGGGGTCTTGTGATTAATTGAGCTTGCCAAATGGAAAATGAAATGCCAGCAAGGCCATGCTGTTCAGCAGGCTGTTAGTGTTTGTTTGGGAGAGAAGAGAGAGATGAACACATATGATCGACTTCCTGACTTTTCCAGGTCCTTGCACTCGGCAATCTGCCAGAACGACTTCAGACGACCAATGGAAGACGATGGTCTTAATTGACTTGCTGGGCTCCATTGGTGTACAGTCAGTGGTCTGAGGAGGAAATAAAAATGTTCTCTCACACCCTCCTGCACCTCAATTATCACAGATGGATGAGCAATTTGAGCTTTGAGAAGGGTGAAAGAAAACAAAATGTGCGAGAGAAGGTGATGGAAACCAACACCTCGCTAAGAACGTGAGTATGTTTGTGACGCCGTCGTCTTGAGAGTTCTTTCAGTTCTCGTGACTCAAGGTTTTGGAGCCAAGCAAATTCTTGACACCTTCAGCAAAGTGAAGTGAAAACACCTGCAAAGAATATCGCACAATCTGTTTCAAACCCCCAGGAAACCAAATGTAACATGGACGTTCAGGACCACAAACAGTAAACATTCAAATTTAACCTCGTCTTTCCTGTAGGGGCTGTTTAGCAGCCCACAAGCTCACATAACGGATCCTCTGGGTGCAATATCAATCCTTCAAACAGACAGGTGGAAAGCTGGGGGGAAGCAGGAGAACCAAGTAGATTTTTCCGTGGAAGATTTTGCCTTGTCCTGCTTCAGCATTCTGCCATTATTGGTATGAATAAGCAGGCATCACTTTAAACACCTCTCCACACCTGGTCTGCCCTGTACACATTTTTTGTTCCAATATTATTACAGTGAATGTTTTTTCCTTGGTTGAACCTAGGGAACCCTAGAATAAATGAAATATGATGGACTGAGAGGAGCTGGAGAATTACAGTCTTACGGTTTTAAACCATAAACTACTTGTCATGGTTTTTCTATAAGCCTATCAAATGGTTATGATATGCATTAATCCTCCAACACAGTCCCAACAGTATATGACCCAAGCTGCACTTTCATTTCATGAAATGTACCATTCACTCATTGTTTGTCATTTCCTATATGGGAGTATTATTTATTGTTGTGGCCGTCTGCTTGAATCTACAAATGCTTTATTATTCTGAAATGTTTTAAGGATTACTCAAATTCCGCATTTCATAATCCCATCATGGTTTTACCCTCCTTAGTTGTTGAACGTTGACATAATTCTCATGGCAGCCAAACAAAAGCTTGCCATTACCTATTAGATTACCCTGATGCCAAATGTGATTTAGCTCCCATCGGAATCAGACATTTGCTCTAAGATGATAAGCTGGGAATGCAAAATCCAATCCGCTGCCAAAAAGGATGTAAGAAAATGGTGGAGAAACATGTAGGTTAAGGAAACAGACCATCATTCAAACTCCTTTAGAGGCAGTTATTAGACTTTTTCTCCTTGTGTGTTAAGGAACTCCTTAAGGGAGGAACCTGATAAGATGAAGAGGAAAACAAACGCCAAACCGGCCAAGCGTGTAAAGCAATCTGCCCTGCGACATCCTTGGAAGATCAGAGGTACAAATCAGGAGCGATGAGCAAACAAAACATTCACCTTCCAAAAATGAAAAGACCTTTTCAATCAACTCTTAAGAGAATAATTCTCCAAGACGTTTGAGGACTTAATGTGTGCAGAGATAAAACAAACAGCTAAATCTCACTGCTGCCTAATACAGCATAATGGAGAGAGTCAGGCTCTCAGCTTGACAGCCAAGGATCCAGCACGGTGATAGGCTAATGAAACAAAGAGCCCTAGGCGAGCTGTTACGCCTACAGAGCGGGGAGGAAAAAACACTTAGAACAATCCAGCTAATTTCCAATGCAGTTCTGAGAGCAAAGACCTTATGGATCATGTGTACAATGTAGCAAACATGGTGTGAATACACAATAGGTCGCTCTATTGTGGATGTAGCACAGGAAGGACACAGGGGTTTGAATAGGAAGGCAGCCAAGATTGTGTTCCAGATTGGAGCGATGCATAGTGTAGACAAACACACCCACACACACACACACACACACACACCCACACACACACACACACACACATGTTGCAGCATACTGTCGGTACACTAGGGTATTGATACGTATGGTGTGTGCAGTCAGTCGATACACGCACAATCCCCAAACCAGGCCACAAACAAATACCCCCCCACACCCAGCATGGTTTACATTACTGCAGTCTTCAAGCTACAACAGAGTGGCGGCCTGACCCCCACAGCATCTGTAACTGAACAGCAGGCCTGGGTAACAAACTGCCACGGAGGATGGAAGCAGGAGGCAGGCTGAGCCGCTGATTGATCTGCAGGGTAATTGGCTGGGAGCGGCTGAAACAGCCAAAGGACGTAAATATCAGCCGTCCTGCTGGATAGTGAGTTAAGTTCCACGGGGCAAAAAAACACTGACTAGTTTTCCCCTGAGTGAAGTCTGGTAGTCTGATAAGCTGGTGAACATTTTGTGCCGGGACTTCTCTGCTGAGCAGAGTGGAGCAAGGTGTGATGTCAGAGGAAGAATAGGAGAGGAGACACATAAGGCAGAAAGATAATAGAAGCTGCAGGCACACCAGAAAGTAGTACAGCGAAATTCACCCAGGCGTCTTTGTCAAGTGTGTGGTTTTAGAAACTTTTAATGCACTCACAAGTTGCAGGTGTAGTCGGTGTCGCTGGCTATTGAATTGCGAACAGAATAGCCAGCTGGGAACAGACTATTGCTCGACAGTCACATAGCTCTCGACGGTAGCTAATGTTAGCCTGCTAAGCTTTGTTTTCAGTCGTTACATTAAGTTGTCAGTTTGCATCAAGCTTGTAGCCAAATTTCTTTTTTTTAACTAATTGAATTAACTTTTCTTTATAAGGGTAATCTTAATGAGACATATGGTTTTAATCTCAAGCAAGACCTTGAGACATATATTCAAAACACATAGATTATCTGTATCATTGGCTCCTGCTTCTTAATTGTTAACAAACCACACTAATTCAAAATTCTTAAAAATGAATGATACAACACATGAGGTACAATAGCTTTGTGTGCCAAAGTTCAACAAAGTTTCCAAAGGATTTTCATTCAAAAGCCATTTAGTGAATAAGGCTTAAAGGCTTGTTCATGCTTAAAGGATAATTCCAGTTTCTTACAAATTAAGTGATTTGTATTGTCAAAGTTGAAATGGGAATAATAATAATAATAATGGATTTTATTTATATAGCACACTTTAAAATACAAAGAAATCTGAAGGTGCTGAAGGTGGGAAGTCTGATCCATCTTTATAATGGAACTTTATTACAGAACATTTTTAAGTTCAATTTTATTATTGCAGATAGAAATGATGGCCAAAACTATGAAAAATAAGCCGGTTACCGGTTGCATGGTTGAATTTCCTGGAGCACCACGGAAAGCATGTTAAACATGTATGCCAAGGTGAGTGAATGGGATACGTTGTTTCAAATGGATCTGGTGCATAACACATTGAGCGCATGAGCCATGCATATCAGGGAGACAGGCAAGGGGAGAAGAAAAGAGGTAGTGTTAGCTGAAAAAAGAGAGACAAAGAGGTGAGTTCGTAGAGCGAGGGTGAGACCGTCCTCTTCCACAGCTGCAAGAGGTGTGCCTGCAATGCTAACTGACTCCATCCATCTCCTTTTGCTAAAACAGGGGCAGTGTCGAGGGATGGGTGTCTTCAGCTGAGCTCAAATGTAGCAACCGTCATTCTTCCTCAATCACATTGGAGCACAGGAGATTCTTTAGGAAATGAGATTGATGTTGCAGCTCCACGGCAGTTCTCAAAACACAGGTCATTTTACACCACCATCACCTTTTTTTGTTTTTATGAATGAAATGAGTCATTTGAAGATTAAACACAGAGACCCACATCATTTCTTCAGCTTATTGCTTTACACATGAGGAGTATATTTACGCTGTGAGTAATGTACCTCTACACATTTCCCCAGTAGAGAAAAGATACCCATAACAATCAGAGAAACAGTTGGCAGCGCAGGAGATTACTATCAGAGAATGTGATTTGAACTGCAGGGAGCGCTGATGAAAATAAGCATTAGGGCAAAAATATTTATTTAATATTGGTTTTTTTGTGTTGATTTATCAGGGGTGACTTCATGCGAGCAGCTCATTCAGGCAAACACACTCTTCCCTTAGCTCTTGGGAGAACAGGAGAAAATGCACCACAGGCGATTACTCTCATGAATTTCATCTACCTTTCCTCTGTGCTCCTTTGTGAATCTGTATCCGTACCAGTGTTGGGCCATGGAAAATGAAATTTTACTCCCAGTGCCTTAGGTGCTATAGCAGTGTGGGACAAAGTCTTTATTGGATTTAGGTTGAGAGATATCACAGTAGAAAGTCGGACCACAAATCACATGCTCTGTTTTCACTGACACCTCTATTTGGACGACTGTACAAGTCATGGTTCTGATTCTGCAACTGCATGGTTTGTTTCTCACCTAAGAAATATTGAGATCATATAGGTTAGAAGAAATTTGACATTATCATAGTTTTCTTTTTTGAAAATCAGAAGCAAAAAACAGTCACAGCCCAACAATTACCGCTGCCCCCCAATCAGTCAAATATAAAAGTGTATAAGTCGACTTATTTGTTTTTTCTCATTTACCCAAATTTGGCTCTCATCATTTCCTTGTCTCATCATAAGTAGGTTGGCGAGTATGTTAAATTCCGTTTTAAATGACAGTGATTGCTAACTATCATGAATTATGATATGCCTACTGCCAATCTGTTGAATGTCAGTGTCTTTGGGAACTTCATCCTGGGAGTTTAGTGGATGCAACTGAACAAAAAAGCGACTCAAACATTGAAATGTCAGATGTTGCCATTGGCAAATGACTTTGGAGGCAGATGTGAAACTGGGCAGTCGCTGAACTTTCTGTTCTGCCCCGGCAATGGTGCTGCTGAAGTAGGTTCCTTCCAAGAGCAAAGAGTCGATCTCTACGGTTCAATTTTCAATTTTGAGTCCATCTTGGTTCAATCTCGTGGCCCTGCCTCCTTTATGATGGGCCCATATATCCTATTACAGCAATAATCTTAAATGTCAATTGACTCATTTCATTTCAAAATGATTCTCAGTCCAGTCAGAGCTTGGCTTTGGCAATAAGGGGCTTAGATCAATCAGTGCCATCTTGATCAGAAATAAATTAGCCATGGCTTGAATTCTTGATAGAAGAAAACATGCAGTGGCAGTGCTACTGAAGGTGCCTCAGGTAACACATGCGGCTGAATGGGATACTGACCAGCAATTATTTGACAATTTCTTTCCACAAGGGGAAAAATAGGATTTGTTTTTTATTTCACTACAGTGAATATGAGTTTGTGTTTTGCATAATATTCACATTTAAATTACAAATGTTTAGTAAAAGTCCAAGGAATTTTATCAAGCATTTTCCACAGTCCACACCTGACAACCACGTATATCCATCCATCCATCTTCCATAACCTGCTTATCCAGTTAAGGGTCGCGGGGGTGCTGGAGCCGATCTCAGCTGTCAATGGTTGAAGGCAGGGTACACCCTGGACAGGTCGCCAGTCTGTCGCAGGGCTGACACATAGAGACAAACAACCATTCACGCTCACATTCACACCTACGGACAATTTAGAGTCTTCAATGCACCTAAGCTGCATGTCTTTGGACTGTGGGAGGAAGCCGGAGAACCCGGAGAGAACCCACACTGACACGGGGAGAACATGCAAACTCCACACAGAAGGTTGTCTAGCCCGGGAATTGAACCCGGGCCCCTCTTGCTGTGAGGCGACAGTGCTAACCACTACACCACTGTGCAGCCCACAACAGTAGTAAAAACCCCAAACTACACAAATCCAACGCAGAAAAGTCATTATGTTTCATCTTTAAATGCAACATGCTGTTTTTCTTTTCACAATATTCCCAACGAAGGATTAGTATCACTAGTCCTTGGGTTAAGGATATGTACATCTACTGCCCAAGTCTCCAAAGAGCAGCATCTGCCTCACCACCAGGTCTTGGCTCTGCACACAGCCAGTGATCGGAGGGCAGAAGCAAGAAGGGGAGAGCTTGCAGGTTTTATTTGCTCTTGCTTTGTCTTAAGGTGCTGAAACACTACTTAATCTACCAGTCCACAGGGTTCTAAGGTCACGGCGCCCGAGGACGACCTAAAAAGCAGAATGCTGCTCAAATCCCTCAACAGAATTGCACACATAGAATTATACTTCACACTGTAATTTCCCTTGCTGCACTTGCTGTATTCAACTATTCTACGTGCAATTTTATAGCATGTGTTAGAACATAGGGCTGCTGGTCACAATGTAACACCTTGACTTTGTCGCCGACCTCCAGGTATGATGTGAATCTACGGAGGGAAATGTCGTGTGTGCTACAAAGCTTGTAACTATACTATTAATGATGGACAGCTGAATTTGACTGACGCTTTGGTTCTCTTAGCACATAGACAGTGGCTCAATATCCCACTTTCAACCTTAAATTGTCACTATTTAAACAACTACTAAACTAAATCAATGTTCCAATTTGAATATATTGGGGCAGAATGATGACACAGGCGGACTTGATGAAACAATAAAAAATATGAATCAACCCAGGGTTTATTATGCAAATTCAAACAAACTCTTGGCCTCAGGCTTCCAGCCCTTCCCTACACTTCTCTTGTGGGTGGTTTGCTCCTTCTATGCCAGGCTTTCCTCACTTAATTGATTGAGCTCTGCCTTTTATATGTAAAACTATGGAGCAGTAGCATGATTACTCCTGCGATACACTTACAGTAGGCTCTGCTTGATGCGTCAAAGTGGCATTAGGATAACGTGTCAAGGTTATACGTACTGCTTCAGGGCATTTTTGAGAGACTCACTAATGGTACCTCAATATGCACTTAAAGGGACAAGTTGACATTTTTTTTAACCGCCTATTCACTTTTGTGCCAAGAACAAGAGAAGAAGGTTGATACCTTTTCCATGTGTGGTTAGTAAATATTATCAGCCACTTAGCTTGAAGCTAAGACTGGACACAAAAAACAGCAAGCCTGGCTATGGCCTGATTTACACCTGCTGTTAATATGTGATTTGTATCTGGATATTGACATCCAATCCACAGGCTTTTGCATTTACACTTGTATTATTGAGCACTCTCATTATCTTGATTCTTCCTGTGATCAGATCTCAATATGCTAGTTTTGGTCAGGCAGGGCTTGCAGACTTTAATACAGTGTCAAGGGAAGCAATGCAGAACTGTCCCATTTTTTTTTGTGAGGGAAAATTTGCTAGCTACTGCTATTATCGTACCTTTTTGCCAGGCTTGCTCGAGCTGGCTGGAAGAGGCAGAGTTAGGTGATCTTTTACCTTGCTGGATGGGTTTTTCTCTTAAAATAGTGGTCACACTGTATGGATTGTATTAATGCCTGGCTTAACCTTAAGGTGTGAGCCGGGTGATAACATTCTGATCCAGATGTGTGCATTTACAGCTTGCATTACCATTCTTTTGTCCTTATCCTGATCAGATATCCAGAATGCACACTAATGCAAGGTGTAGATGGGTTGAAAATCTTGCTTGTTTAAGCCGCACAGAAACAATCAAACAGTGGTTTTAGAGTTATCACAGATTTTGTGGGTGCGTTTCATTTCTTCTCTGAGTCACACGTGTAGCCTGCCAGATGGAATCATTGACTGGTGAGCTTTCGTGTACTGATCAACAGGTAGATAGACTCATCATTGAAAGTTTGTCCTTGTAGCTGATCTAAGTAAATATGAGAGAGTTTAATGATTTTCAACTATCTCATGTGATTTTCAAATATATATAAAAACAGTCACAAACAACAAGCTACAATATATTTTGCTAAATAAAAAGAAGACTGCTGTAAACATTCTGTGACGCAAGTAAAGACCAAGCGTGAGGCATCTGGGTGTAATTTGTTTGACAATAAATTGCTCTTCACATCACTGGGACAGACATGTTCATTGAGTGACTGTTCCGAGTGAATCGACTGTTACACCAGCATCTCTTACTTCCTCTGATGCCACAAATAAACTGAATACATAGCATCTGCAGACTTTAAGTGGTTCACTGAAGTACCTCCACATTAAATATATGACTCTACATATTATGAGATTCTAGTCACTGCTTGTTCATCCACTGGCTTCTCTATTAACCGCATTAGTCATCAGGAGCACAAGGCTCTGTGAGGACAGGATGTGAAGGAGAGCCATGAGAGTTTTTATCTCTCTGCTCCTAAAATGACTGAGGGAAGAGAGTAAGAGGAGCTGATTCATGTCACCTTTGTTGCTTCTTTTTTCTCTCCCATGCATCAGAGGAGGGCTGTGTGAATTAGCATGGTTTGCAGAGCAGCTGCAGATGTGAGGCACTATTCAAGTACTCGAGTATCAAGTCAAGTGAATTCAGGACTTTTATCTTCTTTAATTATGTAAATCATATGCCACAGATATTTCCTATCAAGTCGAGAGGCGGAGATTTTTTCTTTCCTCTCAGCAAATTTTCAATGAGACTCCCAAGAGGAGCATGCCGAGGAAACAATACTTCAGCTGCACGTTACAGAAAATGTAGTCAGACGCTTTATCTCTGAATATCAAGTGCTGGAAATAACAAATTATCTTTGTTCTGTTTAGCTTGAAGTATTTTTTGTAGTGACTTTTTTTACAAAAGGCCTGCCGTACTTACATTTTTATTCAAGACATCCATCAGTAAAGCCAGTTTTGCAGATTATCCCTTATGTAATGTATATGTCAACGCAAATTACAGGTTGTATTTATTGCTCATATTTATTAAAAAAGTAATTCAACATCTTGGAAAATATGCTTGTTTGCTTCTGGCCAAGGGTAATATGAAAGTACTGATGTTAATACAGTGAATATGAAACTACAACACCTGCAGCTGGTTAGCAAGCCAGATAACACACACACCGTTATACACAAAGTCTGTGCATACATTTAGCGAAAATCTGTGCATCTAATAAATGGGCTCTTTATGGGGAATCAATACGGTCTGAGGTCCAAAGTGAGTGAAGTAAAATTCGGTTTGCTTTCTGACTGGTAGGCAGATTAGCTGTTTCCAGTCTTTGTGCTAAGCTAACTTCAATTTTACTGTACAGACCAGGCGACCATCTCTGGTTCTGAAAAGTAAAGCCATTACCGAAGTGCCTTAAACTTGCATTCTCTCTACTGGCCATCGGGGGGCGACTCCTCTGGTTGCAAAAGGATGTCAGATTGTATAGAGAAGTCTATAAGAAAATGACCCTACTTCTCACTTGATTTAGAACCTGTTCACATTGTGAAAATGAGTTTATGGTCCCACTAGTTCAAGTCTTCTTCAATACAGCATGATGTTCATTTAGTAAAGTATGGTCCCATTCAGAGTAAAATCGACCATAAAGTATGCTTTGAGGTGTGGCTACCTTGTGAGTGGAAGGTTGCTACCGCTACCAGAGTTGTATACAGCGTCTCTACGTCACTTGCCTGCAGTCAAAATTTGGTCACTTCCGTTCACTGGTTTGGCAAAAACACAAGATGGCGACGGCCAAATTCCAAAATGCCGAACTTGAGGCTTGAGAACCACAGTCCATAAACCAGTGGGTGATCAGGCAAAGACTACGTCCACTTCTTATAGTGTGACTCAATCTTTTCATTTAACTCCTGATAAAAGAGTGAATAATCGTATTTCCCAAAAATGTTGAACTATTTATTTTAAAGTAGCCTATAGTTGAGCTAAAACACTATCCATCCAATTATATTATTGTCTGCTAAATGTTTAGCTGCTCAACTAGCCTTACAAATAAGTTATACATTTCTTTAATAATAAAACTTAAAATCAAAGTTGATGTGTAGAACTAAGCTGCACGTTCAAAGATTCATGACTCAGCAGACAACAATCTCTGTAAAACAGAACATATCCATGCACTTGATTTTTGTGCCGATTTATATTTTTTTCAACACCTCACTGAAATGCATGAGAAAAATTGTAACTGGCAGTTTAACGTTGTGTCGCTTTTACACTGAACAGATGGAGCTACAGCAGCTGTACCTTAGAGTAGTTTTTACATAAGCAATTTAACTTCTACTACAGTAGCAGCATTTCTGCTTTATTCCTCAGTATATTTCATTCCTATTGACGGCACTTCTTCACAAATTTCCAATGAAGAGCTTCACACACCTACACACAACGCCTTTAGAGATAAATCTGTAGTCCCTCTCCATCTCATTGCTTTCTCTTCAATAGCCTGTCGCTAGCATGTTTTTCAGATGAAAGGTTGACGTACTGCGTAAATGTTCATCATATAAACAATCAAACTCTCAAATCTCCGATGGTAAAATTACAATGAAGGTGCAGTGGATGTGAAGCCAAATTGGCATATACCTTTGGTGCTTCCGGGCACTGTGCCTTTCAACGCTCAAACACACTTAAAAAGTTGACAGTGTTATTAATCCCAGTCGAGTGTAGGTGAAAGAATATTAAATCGTGGATATGCCCTGATTCCTTGTCATCTACCCTCACTCTTATTCAGTAATGGGATCTCAACCGAAGATGAAGCAAATTAAGAAAACTAAAGGTTTTTCACACAAACTTAACTGCCACGATTGTGTTGTACAATTCTGATTAGCTTGCTACGCTCTCTCTGCTTCTTCCAGCCCTGTGAACTGTAGAGTGGTGCAGCTGAACTGAATTCAAATCGGAGCTACTTCACATCAGGCCAGATATATAGAGAGAAGAAATAACAGCCTTGCCAGTCGCACGAGTGTCCCAGCAAATGACAGTATATTGCCAATGGAAATACTGACCGTGTGCAGACAGAGAATCAATACAACTGCAAGAGGCTCCCACAAGGACGAGTTTCCTGGAAGATGTTTGTTATTCATTTGGAGCCTTGCTGTTAGGGGCCAAAAAAAGCATGGACGTGCTCACAAAGAAAGAAGTGAGTTGACAAGAGCAGTAAGGCAAAACAGCAACAAAAACATTTACCTGCAGTGAAGTTGTAACTTGCTGAAAATCCCACCGCTTCCAGTTCACCATCGGTTACGAATTTTATCCACAGATATCGGCCGCTACTCCTGATATCAGGCGGGCTGTGCTGACCGCAGTACCGTCCGAGTATCGGGGAGAAGCCAAAGGGTCCATCCCGAACCTCGATGTTGTCAAATTTACATTCCCAAGAGGACTCGATGGAATAATTCTCCTCAAAGTGTAGATCAATACACTGCCTTGGTGGTGCTGGAAGACAATTTCAAAAATTACCACCTAGCACACGGGAGGGAGTGAAATATTAGTCATGCTTTCATTGATGAAGGTTCAAGTTGTTTCATTTCCAGCACGCCCGCACACTCAATACCTCAAATCCCCTCTGTTAGTCAATTTATCTCTAAAACACCAGATAGTTATTGGCGTCCACATTCACTTTGGTGATTTTATTAACCTGATTATCAGCTCTGAACAATCAAATACCCCTTTCTAATTTGAAAAAAATACCAGCCTGTCCAATAAACCAACAAATTGCATTACTCTCTAGGGATAAAACCAGGAATGCTTTAGCTTAAGAGAACAAATAGATTTTTTAAAGGCGATATTTACCTTCAAGGATGTAAACACACTCTGTGTCTGGGGGGTATTTGTTTGGGTAATTTGGAGAAGTGAAGAGCCCTCCTTCTGGTTCTTTCACCCACGTTCCACATTGACCTGCAGGCTTCACTCCAGAGTTGTTCTTCACTAAAGATACATGCAGCAGAGAAAAAAGAAAAGAAAGTGAAAGATTAAAGCTTTGAAGAGAGGATTTTTAGGGAGTCAAAACACACGGCTGTGGTGATTACCTGATGTATCCTTCCTTGTTGCTCCAGACAACCCAAGTATGAGAAGACTTGCAACAACTGTCAAAACAGAAAGACAAATACATTGTGAAGACTGTGACACTTGCATATGGGTTTCCTCTGTAATTTCCTTTGTTTTGTGCACAGCTTGATTTCCGCTGAGGGAGGGTTGAGTCAGCAATGTCCACATTTTGGGTTTAAGTTTACATGTACTGCATATCAGCAATATGCCAAATAAACCTGGGCTTGACTGTAACCTTAACACATCCCCAAACAGCACACAATACCTAAAATAATTGCAATAACAGGTCATTATTGGCATTTTGTCAATTATGATGATTTATACATGTAGTGTAAACAAGTTGAAACCTTTATAATGCTAATAGACTCAAATTAGCTCAGAACTTAACCTCTATAGGCCTGTACAGTAAATGTGTTTAAACAGGTAATCTGCATGACTCATGTGTGGTCTTTGTAAGCAATAAACCTTATCCCTAAAAACATTTTTTAATTATGAAGGGTAATTTCAATAACCTCTTATAATGCATTTATAATAGCCATTATAATCCATCTCAACAGAACAGTTCTTTAAAAATGAACAAAAAAAACAACAGAATTTACTGAAAAACATAAAAAAACATAAAAGATATGAATACAATTTTAAAAAGAAATAACTATACATAAAAAAATGTTTAAAAAACCCAAAACATGTCTTACAATTTACGAAAAATGCCCCCCCAACCCCCAAACAACTTATAGAGTGACCTTCAACACTGAGTTTACAGGTTGCTGATTGCACTGTGACTACATCATAGTTATGTTTGATGTTCTCACACCATGCTCCTGTTCTGAGTTAAACCATCACACTTCTCTTTCGTTCACAAGCATGCAATAGAGCTGTGAACCAAGTGTGCTTCAGCTGATGAACAGGATGTCTTACCGTGATGGAAGCTGTGCCCATGTACCATGTCTGTTCCTTTCACAACCGGCTTCAGACTCAACTAATTCCATTTAGATTTAGGAATACTTGAAGAGAAAAAAAAAGATTGAGATGAGAGTTTCTGAAAATTCACTCCTGGAAACCACTCATATCATGCAATCTGTCGGTGAAACAAATAAAAGCAATTAAATCTTCAGTGGATATAAAAAAAAAAAGTATCCTTGCAGATGAACTAATCACCAGTTTCATATAAAACCAAAAACAGTTCTAAACAATCGCCCGATTTCCATCCAAGCGTTTCTAATACCCCTTGGTGCTTTTGATGCACTGAAAGGATTAATAGTCCCGTCATCAGCCCTTCTCTAACGCTCCACCTTTGCAATCTTCTTTGGGGAAATATCAGGGACAGCGTTTTGTCCTCTTAGGTCCCTTTATCAGGAGACGGGCTCCTTCAGGAGGATGTAAAACCACGCAACACTCATCTCTGCGGCGTTTTCTTCGCTCCTTTGCGGTGCGTAAAGATCCTCAGGAAAACACCGGGTAGGCAAGAAAAGATATGTATTTAAGTCGGTTTTCTTTTGAGTTTCATTTGTGGCTTCTGCTCCCAAAAGCTGTCAGTGTTGTTCTGAGTGCATCCTCCTGCCCTGGCTCCTGTCAACTGGAGAGTCCCCGCAGCCAGCAGGAGTTAATGTATGATCTCCTCCTCCGTTCATTCACACACAGCCGGACGATGCGCCACAGTACCGACGACTGAAGCACGCATTAGAAACTTCTCCAGGACACGACTTCATCCACACACACACAGAGACACACACACACACACAGACACACACACACACACACACACACACACACACACACACACACAGAGACACACACACAGACACACACACACACACACACACACACACACACACACACACACACACACACACACACACACACACACACACACACACACACACAGACAGACACACACACACACACACACACACAGACACACACACACACACACACACACACACACAGACACACACACAGACACACACACAGAGACACACACACACACACACACACACACACACACACACACACACACACACACACACACACACACAGACACACACACACACACACACACACAGACACAGACACACACACACACACACACACACACACACACACACACACACACACACACACACACACACACACACAGAGAGACACACACACACACACACACACACACACACACACACACACACAGAGAGACACACACACACACACACACACACACACACACACACACACACACACACACACACACACACACACACACACACACAGACACACACACACACACACACACACAGAGACACACACACACACACACACACACACACACACACAGACACAGAGACACACACACACACACACACACACACACACACACACACACACACACAGACACACAGACACAGACACACACACACACACACACACACACACACACACACACACACACACACACACACACACACACACACACACACACACACACACACACACACACACACACACACACACACACACACACACACACACACACAGACACACACACAGAGACACACACACACACACACACACACACACACACACACACACACACACACACACACACACACACACACACACACACACACACACACACACACACACACAAGCACCAGAGAGAGAGTAGAGAACGGAGTGCTCGTGTGTTTGTACGAGTGTGTGCTGGAAGAATTCAGTTCAGTTCGTGGAGATCTGACGCGCAATGGAAAATGGAGAGGTAAGCAGAGAAAGGCCATGAGATACGAAAAGGAATAAACAAACACAAACACATAGATGTCAGAGAGCGAGTTCCATCAGCGTGATCAAACATGGAAAAGACTGCAGAGTTATGTGGGGGAAGAATACGGCATTGTTAGCTTTAAGTAGAAGCCTCAAAGCACGTATTTCATCCTGCTGTTTGCTCATCGACAGTCAGAGCTTTGTTTCTGGATAAAACCCAAAATGATGTCTTTGTTGCATTTGGGTTGTACCCTAAAATTAGCCAAAGTACCACCCACTTCAAGGTTATCACGGCTGGGATTTTTCCTTACCTCTCCATGTTTCCAATTTCTACAAGAAATGGAGAGGTAAAGTGAAGAACGCAAAGAAAAAGAGACAAAGACCCATTACTTTCCTGAGGTGTGAGCATCAGGATGTATGTATTGTGTAGCCGCTCTCACACCTGATGACAAAGCTGATCAGAGGGTGTCCAGGGACAAGTCAGGGGCTCAGGTTCCCAAAATAGTCTTGGCACCCAGCAGACAATATCCATCTTCAGATACTCCTGCTGCAGAGGCAATCTTGGACTCGGTCCCCTATGTGTATGCTGATGGTACTGGTTAGCATACACTGGACCAATTTGGATGAGCTGCTGTTAATGAACCACCCCCCTGCAACGACTTTCTCTCTTTTCTGTCTCTCTCCTCCTCTGTTTTTTTTCCCGAAACCCTCTTGAGATTTCTTAGATAAAGATGTAGTATTGTCTCTAAAGTCCTCCTCTTAATTACATCCTGTCCCAAAGATTGGCCCATTATCACTACTCTTAAATTGCTTGGTTTTTACAGGTAATGCAGACTTTAGAGGGGCCATGGTGACTTCCAGAATACTTGTGGGAGTGGGAAATCTCAGAACTCTTTTCAATTAATAGGCTCCTGCTAATCTGTTATACAGAGTGATTTAAGCGACTTGGGATTTAGACCCCCCCCCAACAGCAGAACTGAAGCTTAGCCAGTCACTTTCTTTCTACTGTACAATCAACTCCCATGAAGCTTGAAGCCCACAGTGTAGCTCGGCTCACATTGCTTTCTCAAAAATTCTATGAGCACAACAGGGCTGAAAAGAATTTAAAATGTCAATTTCTCTGCAAAGCATATTATAGATCTCACTGTCTGAGGGGACCTCAATATTATCTGCGCTAAAATACAATACAGTGCCCAAAGCTTGTTATTGATTAACAGTGGTGCTGTGGTGTCCCACAATTCCATAAGCACAACACCACACGTTTCTGATGGGTAGACTTTAAGATAAAACAGCAGAGCTATATGGGAATTATTCAAATGAGGCTTATCGGGCCCACTGTATGCAACAGTAGCCCTGGTGAATTTAACATCTGTTTGCCTGAGTGTCAACGAGGCAGTGGAAGCATCTCAGAGAAATAATTAATTCAACAGCAGCCTCAAAGTCTGCCATTTGAGATATCCATTGTGCTGTTATGGGCTCACCTGAATTTGTAATTGTAATCAGTTTGGGGAAATGGGACATCGATGCAGGCCGAGAACCATACATTTGACTTGAGGCACACACCACTATATGGACAGGTAAACACGTCAAAACGTTACACATGCAATAATCTGTTTGCCGTTTTATTTGCTCATTATCAGGCTTCACTGAATTACCACAGATTTCCCGACTTGTTTTCCCAAACATCAAGCCTCATGAGCTTCACTTAAAAAGTGCAAAAAGTAGTCACAACAAGTATATTATCCTGTAGCATATTCAAAACAGCAAGTACTTTGTGATTGCATGCTGTTCATTTGGCTCAGACCTGATGAGAAAATTGGGCATTCACCTCCTACTTTGTGTCATTCTAATGACACTGCCAATACTGTTTCTTTTCCTCCGTCTAACAGGGGACAGCGTTAAAGCGGATAAACACTTAGGCTAATGCCTCCTGCCCGGTGGGACTCAAATTAACCTTATTAGTGATGCATTGAGCAGTTTGTTGGCCTAAAAAAAACACCATTTATTTGTCATTCAATGCGCCTTGTAGTTCATTAAGCAGGACCCAGTTACAAGAAAAGGTTGCAGCGACCACGGTTAAATTTTGAGCTGCTCTTTATGCTGCATTAGCTGTCTGGGTCTCTGGTGATAGACGGCCTTTATCCCGTCCCTGCACCTGGAGCTAGTGGGAAAATAATTCCATCAGATGATGGCCCATAAACTACCTGTGGCTTCATTTTTGTTGTGGTGCCTTTGTTAGTCTGCAATGCAGCATGCCATTATAAGCCTGTGCTGTCTCTCTCACTCCAATTCAAAAATGCACCAGACTCCTTTTGTGCAAAATGACACATGGTTAAAGGGAGCTATACTAAAAAAAAAAAAAAACTTCTCAGAGTAAACAAAAGTAATGTATTTGTCGGTTGTGCAACTTTTATGTTGGAAAATAAATCCCAACATAGTGGAATAACATTATAGTAGGGTTGTGGCTAACATTATTTTTTATCAACTAATCAATTCATTTTCTTAAAATGTTAGTAAATAAATAAAAATGCCCATAAAAAAAATCCTAAAGCCCAAGTTAATGCCTTAAACAGTTACATAAACAAAATATATTACATTTATATCTCAGAGGACTAAGACACCCAGAAAATAGTCACATATTGTTTTTTTGACCCCTCTGCTTAAAAAATATATATTTAGAAAGAATAGCTCTAAGCTGTAGATGTATGAAGGAGACATATGCAAATAATCATACATTATTGTAATGTGCATTTGAACAAAAGTGCGATAGTTGCTTAATTACTCTCTTCTCTTTAAGATACACTGACTTCACCGAGTTCCAACAGTCCATATATGTTATAGAACATCCAGAAGGTCAAATGTGCTTATAGATGCAGGCAACATCACCTTCAGTAGAGAATTTAAAATCCAAGGACACAACACACAATACAATGTACATATACACTGTCAATGTCATACTTGTTAATGTGTGGATTTCTGGTTTGAATGCACAGTCAGTACAACCATGGACATTTGTGATAACTATAAGTTGCCAAGTGTTGCTAATGCTGATGACTAAAATCACATTTTGCAACATAAACTCAAATTTTGGTTCTAGCATACTCTCCTTTGAGGAATTCAAAGTGCTTGCTGCTAATTTCACTTTGAACTGCTCCACATTCATCTCTCTCATGTCTCCTCAATGCTGTAACTCATCTGTCAATCACTGCGGCTTTATCCATCCAGCAATTAATCTCAGCCCAAGAGGGGCAGCTGCACTGTCTATGAACCTAAACGTCTGCTGAATTGCCACGCCTGGTCTGCAAATTTCTGCTCTAGTTATAGTATGGCAAGTAGCTTTATGAGACGGCATTTGTTTAGCACTGTTCAGCAGATCCTTTGTCCTTGTGTTTCCTTTGCATGTCTTTCAGTTTGTCCTCCTGTCCATAATACGGAAAACAGTGACTTGCTGCTTCACAGGTGTCCTGGTTTTGAGCTAACACACCCTCTGCAATCTGTTCTGGGTATGTAGTCCAAAGCCCCTGGGTTAAACTGACCGTGTAATTCTTCATTTGACCTCATTGGCCACTTGGTTGGGGTGCCACAGACCCTGTGGAGTGACACTCTGTGGGCCATAACACCCCTGATGGAGGAGTTAGAGTCGACAATGTCATACAGCAACCAAAACACAGATTCTTTTGGGTAGAGGTTGAGCGAGTGAAGCTGGAATCACAGCCCACATTGATTGTTTGTCTACAGCATCCAATAAAGCATGGTACCAACTGAAGCGTTATTTTCTTTTCCTCATTGAGCTTGTGATCTTTTGAACTAATGTACATTCGACATAGATTAGCGAACAGAATAACATCAGCAAAAAGATACATAATGACACACATCTTTGTTTCCTGAATAATGCTCAGAGTGCCCACTTTAAGGTAAGTTTTCTACAGTCACAAATAATATTGTCTTGAGATGACTTTGCCAAAAGTCTTTAACTTTGCGTCACCAGTACTGAGGGTGCCGATGCTGGTTGCTACTGCTGGAGGGTCATCTTTTCAGGCCAGGGCAAAAGATGGCCTGCTAAAGAACAGATCTTAAATACAGGAAGTGGCAATTTGGATTGTACCAACTGGGGGGATTGGGATTTATAATGAGATTTTGTTTTTTACTTCTTTAGACTATATTTGTTTGTTTCGGTTAATTGCTAAAGTATTCATACTGGATCCGTCTGTTTTGGGTAGTTTGTAAATTAGGTGGTAGTATTTGTCTTTGCTTGTCAAAAAAATTTCGCGGAAACTAAAACCCTCTTTTTAAATGGCCAATTTGTGTGACGTTTAACCAGAAATCCCAACTTGAAGAGCGTTACAATAACAAGCAACTGGTCAGCGATTACTGTCTTGTATTTCCTCATTACAGTGTTGTACAGCTCTGGAAAGGTCATCAATTCAACTCAATTCAATTATATCCCATTCAGTATTGAATACATTGACAATATTGCCAAAGTGTCAAGTAATAATGATCATTACCGGGTGAGAATGCTGATTTTACCTGGGACGTATTAGCTTAAGCCTCAGTCTTTTATCATTTTATTATTTATTTTGAGACAGAGTTTTTAACCAGCCAGTAGAATTTAAGCATTAGCATTAGTTTAGCGAGCCACAGCTAATCAAATCTACGAGGTATCGTCATTTCAGCTGACAAAATCTGGTCATCATCTTTGTTTTACATTTGTGTGAAATCAGTTCTTTTGTTTCAAAAATGTTTGGGTAATTTTTAGTGGAACATTTGCCCAATTAATGTTGTTCATCCTGTTCAAAAAATATGATTTTTTTCTTTTTCTTTAATTCACACTCTCTCCCTGTTCTGTGGAAGTGTAAAAATGTAATTTATCCTGTGGTCAAGGAGCCCCATGAACACTGGCATGGATAGAGATTGTTTCTGCTGAAATGCCAGGTGGGCTCTGTGTAGTGGTGAGAATGACCTTTTATATTGGCTGCTTTGTTTGAAGACAGCCCGGCTGTGAAAATCCTCTCACCCTTAAACATCCTGCTCCGTTTCCACATGTAGGGTCAGGCACCTCAGTTTTTTTCATGGTACATTTCATTCTGTTGAACTGCAGTCAAGGATGTTGCTCTTGAAAATGTCAAAGTGAAGAGTATATTCACTTCAGGGGGAGTAAGTTAGGATTATATAGGTGGTTTTGGTTGTGAAGAATACAATTTAGTGGGGTTCATTTATTTCAGCACTGTAACATACAAACTACACTCTGAACATTTTCAGTTACGTAACACAACTTGACTTTCCAACAAGAGCTTTCTCCATCTTCCTTACAGGCACTGCTGGGTTAGAAGCTGTGTGATGTAAAAAAGTCCTAACCTATTCATTGATATGGGAAGTCAAGTCATTGGTGTGTGACAAATTCAGTTTTCTAGGGCACAGGGCAGCAGCTAATGTCTATAATGGAAGGAAAGATTTTGTCTAAGTGAATGAGGAAAGTTTCACTTTGAAGTTTGATCTCACAAGTTTTATTTTGTAGAGAAGACTATCTGCACCCAAACAGTAGAAGGCACTGAGTTAAAAAAAACATCTAGCTATCACTGTTGTTGATGTTATGTTAATATTTTGTGTTTCCTGCATTAGTAAAAACAGCTTTCTTTCAAAAATAATCCAATACTGGCAGAAATGCTATTTCTCAGCTAAGGTTCCAAAGCGTTCGTACAACATGAATTACAACAGACACAAGAATGAGAGGAATCAAAAAATTCTTGGCACTGCAGTTTTATTATTAAAGAAAGTGTCCAACTAGCTTTTGTCTAACACCAAACTTGTCTCTTAAAAATGACATTCAAACATGAGTTTTGAGGCAACTGTGATTTCTCCCCTGATTAAATTCGGTGAAAGAAGATGAAGACATCAGTTGGCCCATGATGGAAAATAGTCAGACCAAATATGTTGTAAAAATGACCTAGTAGGCCTACAGTAACAAGGAAACCGTATAGCTATTTATGAAAGTAAGCCTACAGTCAAATTAGTTAGCCCGTGTCCCTAGTGGCAGCAGTCAAAGATCACAGGATGGACATCACAATAATGCATCTATCAAATATACACATCCACGAGAGTAAAAGAGAGAAGAGTTAAATACATAACATTTAAACTAACAGTTTTAACATTTTATTTGAGTGTTCTATTAGCTACTCTGTCTGCTTGATCAAAGATCTGAACTAGAAGAACGTGTTAGAGGCGCTGCTTAGTGAGCAGTTAATTAGGAAAAGGCTAACCAAGTGACACAAAGCACACCCACTGAGCCAAAGAACGACAGCCAAATCTGAAATCACAAAAGGTACTTTTGTGACGGCTATTTTGCTTGTATGTTAACATTAATGTGGCATTTAGAAGAGGTGTTTATTTATTCTTATATCAATATGAACAGCAAAGATGAATAAATGCGTTTATTCATCTAATTAAGATGAAAAAAGGACACGGTACCACATGGATTCATGAATGAGTCGGTCTGCACAAATGTTGCAATATGGCATTTCAATAATTAATCTCAGAGGCAGCTCTTGCCATATTGCCCTAATCTCAGGCAATGTACACTTGATGAGAGGCTGGTAAGAATGATCTCCCTGTGATCTCTCATCTGAATTAACTGATTCTTTTTTTAACATTTTCTGTGCTGTATCTGTTTGTTCAATATGAATGTAGTGTAGCAGTACATTATCTGTATAATTTGCATGTACTAGGCTCGTTGTCAACTCTATTGCATTCTTGCCATTAGGCCTGTTGGTGTTATCTCATCACTGCAGCTCTGACACAAATGCTGGAGCACTAGGCAGCAGAAGAGAGGAGAAAAGACAGTGTAGAGGAGGAAAATAAAGGAGAGGATGTGGGGGAAGGGTAGACTAGAGGAGATAAGCGAAAAACTAAGGAGAAGAGGGAGATGATTAATGATGACTGTAGAGAAGATGGCCAAGGTGGTTAGTGAAATTAACAGAGGCTTAGTCAACAGCAGTCCACAGGGAGTAGTAGGAGCTTCACACACGCATACTCAGTCCAGCTAGTGCATGTGTGTGCAGTTAGGAATAAATACATATGCATTTTACCATGACAATCTGTCAAACACAGGGTCTATGATTTCAGGACGAGGTAGACAGAGCCAGGTTTCTCAATTCTAGCCAGCAACCATCAATTAAGACAACTGAAATAACAATTGCCCCTAGTATATTTAATTGTAGCTAACTGGCTAATTATGGTTAGCTCCATAAGATGTTTCAAAACTCTTTGTCCAGCTGTCTTGTTTTAAAATGAGAACTAAATGTGCACTTGACAGCATATCAAGGTAAAATAGAGAGGATAAAGCTACAGGATAAATACAAGCTGATAAAGCATGTATAGGACATGGACATAAAAGAGCAGGGCAACACTAGTTAGCCCAGGAACACGGTTAAAAGAAATGTTAAATCAAAGACTGCATTTTTCACGACTCAGGCAATGTAGGATATGACCCAGACGCAGAAAAAGCAGGCAGACAGACATCGGTTCAGTGATTTAATAAAGGGAAAAATAGGCTTACTGGCAGGTTAAGGAATCCTGAGGTTGGCAAGGGTCAAAATCGGTTGGCAATCCAAACATGCAAGCAAATCTGACAAGCAGGCAAGGGACTCCAAATGTCAAAAGATCTGGTAGAGATTCAAACAGGCAGGCAACACATTTCACAAGTCAGGTTTCCTGTAACAAGCAATGGATAACAGCAGCCAGAAAGGACAGGCAGGATCACAACTTTGACAAACTGTGAGCACCACTGCAAGCAGTGGGTGGAAAAGGGCCTGTTATATACTGCAGGTCTGATGAGTAAAAGGAAGATCAGGTGTGAAGGTGGGATAGGGTTATGTCAGGTAAGACAGAACTGGCAAGAAAGGGAAACCAGTGGATGGTTTGAGGATGGCAGGTCTGGGGAGTGAGGGGGAGAGTATTTGTTCAAATGTTGTTAGCTAATGATAAGGTGCTTGACTTATAAACTTTGGTCTCGTAGGAAAATCCAAGATTTAGCTTTTTCCTGTGAAGATTTATTAAGTCTAATGTTGAAAATTGCACCTACCTTTGTTAGGTGTCATCGCACAACAAAGCCCCAAATCAATTGAAATAATCAACAAATTGGAATGGACAAACAATCAATGAGGAAAGAAATCCCTTTGAGCCGCCCTCTGGAAATCAATGATTTTAATTGGGCTGCGAGACACATAATTCTTGTGTTTAAATCAATCTTTTCAGCGTTCAACGAAAGCTCATCATGAAAGCAGCTGGACCACCTCGGACTGGAGGGGGATAGTGCTGTGTCAGTAACAGATACCAGTTTTGCTTGCTAATAGAAGACATTAAGTGCTCAGAGGGCTACACTGATGTTAGAACAAAACGTTTAAAACCCACACATCAGACAACTAATGAACATCCGAGCAGTTAAGTGGAAAACATTTGTAGTTATGTTTTTAATACAAGAAGGAAAATATAACACACTATTACACATTCTAAAAATGGTAGCAAAACTCTATGATAAACTAACAAAAATGCTTTCCTCCCCTAAAAACAAGCTTAAGTCTATTATATTCAAATCATTTCATTGAAAGTTAATTAACATAGTAAGGCTTTAACATTATAGATGTGAGAAAAAATTAATTATCCTTCGATTTTCCAAATAGAATTAATTAACCCAATGCCCGAGTGCTTCAAGTAACAGTACATTTCATACTCATGAGAGCAATACATTCGAATATATTTACTTTTTGGTTTCAGAGGCGGCCAATGCCCCAGTGCCAATGAGGTGGCAACGACTTAATGTAAAAGGTTATTTGTTAATTGCTGATTTGGGCTGACTGTTGCTGTTTCTCCTGTCTGAAGGCTGTTTGTCCTTCATATCGACAGCTCAGAACCCAGGAGACAGCAGCAGCAGCAGCCTTGGTGGACCTCAGTTGACGAATTGATATCACAAAAGACTGAATGTTTCCAGTAGTTGAGCGCTGATAGATAGGTCAGGCCACATGGCCCGCGCAGGCTGTTGGGGACTCTGCGCTCCTGGTATGATTATTTGGAGGCATGCAGTCAGAATTTTTTTATTAAATGTTTAGGCATAGACAAGCAACATTTTTACTGGTTAATTCATCGCCTTCAGAGGTGTGGTTTGGGAAACAAGCACATAACATTGTCAGCTGCCACCTTTGGTCTTGTTGTTCACAGTCCCTGACTCCAGCAACGGCAGCAAGCACACCGGGACACAATAGTCACACACACCCACACACACACACACACACACACACACACACACACACACACACACACACACACACACACACACACACACACACACACACACACACACACACACACACACACACACACACACACACACACACACACACACACACACATATACACACAAAAACAGAGGGGAATGCACACACAATATACCACCATGACCAAACAGAATATTCTGACTATGTTGCCCTGTTAAGGCTGATTTTACAAAAGCTTTTTTTTTTGCCAGTCCATAAATGGTTAGATTTAAAATAATGAGGTATGCATGAAAGATTATTAGAAGGTCAGTATATACTCTTACTTACAAAAGTAAAAATAAAGTCTTAGCGCAGATGATAAATGGTGCCAGCATTCGTCCAGCAACTTTTTGGGCCCTAAATGGAATTAAGCCTCAAGCACAAGGTAAGCAAATACTAGACATCGTACAACTACCAATTTTTACTACGAGTTTTAGATGTTATATTAGAGATTGACAGTGCAGGTATAGGGCTACATCTAGATTTCTGACATCTTAGTTGGTGGAGCATGCAGTGAGTTATACACAGAAAGGAAACACTCTCTGAGCAGCCTACTTGAGAAGCCCTGTAAAGTCTGGTAATCTAACAGAATGCAGTAAAGTTGATTATTTTTGTGGTCGATTTTATTTGACACATTATAGAAATTCTGAATTGGGTGATCTGGTAGAATCTTTTTAACAATTTGACAATAACACACTGGAGATGACATAATAAGACATGTCTGGAGGAGCTGTAACACGTCTACTAAAAGAGTAGAAAAGGAAATGCATGATGAGTGGGGAAGCAAGTCTTCATGTGCAGCCACTTTTGTAGCACTTGTGAATTTATGATTTTATGGCTGATTCCTGAGATTTTTACTTTCTACCTGTCAGCCCAAGCCAGACCAAGCCAGTGACGTTTGGCTTATAGGTTAAACTACATACCAAAGGAGAGTAGACCTTGCTACAGAAGGAGCCTGGGTCCATTTCCGGCTTGAATATGTTTATTCAGTTCTGGAGACTCTTTGGCTGTAATCAGCTTGCATAAATCTCTTTGATGATAGCCACTAGAACATCTGCTGGAGCAATAAAAAAAATCCAGGGAGGAAATAAAATGTCTGGCTGAGCATATGCTAATGGTAATGTGAGTTGTTCGGAAAAGTTATTCTCAAAGTAATTGCCACAATATGACTATGTTATTTATGATTTCATGTGAGGATCATATTGAATGTTGCAAAGCGTTTTTCTGTGGCATGATGATCACCACAAAGTGTGACGAGGTTACCTAGTTGAGGTTGCTAGAGTTCTGAGCCAGCTTTGTCCTTCACCAAATTATTTTTATCCTTTCTATCCTTCTCCTCCAACACCTCTTGCTTCTTTCACCACAAACACATACAAGTTCACTTTGGGCTGCACGACTGATGACTGCATGCTCTTTAACTTAACCTGCGAAATCAGGGTTGAAAAATACAATGATTCATCAGACCTTTGAGTGTGTGCGCCGATTAGTTTGTGTAACATGAAGGATAGAATCAAATACTCATTACACATTACTCAACATCAAAATTAGGTATATTGTCTTACTTTTGTTACCAAACCCAGCCTCATCAAAGGTGTCACATAATCTGTATTCTACACATGTGTAAATAGAAAACGAGACAAACAAGCTAATCCCCGAACTGTCAAAGTAACGTAAAGAGTGTGACAGTGATTAATTGTGACGTAATTACTGAGTTAAAAGTTTGAACCTCTTAGACTTCTTGAAACCAGGAGATCTACTGATATTCAATACATATAATAGTAAGGTTACTCCAAAGAAATGTCAGAAGCATTATTCCAGGCTGGGCTATAAACCTGCACTAACTGATCTTTTTGGAAACTCTGGGTCAGAGGAAAAGAGTTGTGAAAAACAACACTGACATATCATCTTTGAAGTTGACTAGTGCAGTGTCTGTTCAATAACATGCCTGTTCAGAACTGGCTGAATGCTTGACCTGTGGTATTGACGCTTGAAGCTTTCTCAAGAGCCGCTCATACACACAAACAACTTCAGCCTCAACATAGTGCTTCATTGAGTCCTGAGAATACACCTGCCATGACAAAGTTCTGTCACACACCCAAGTTTAGGCTATTTACAGTTAGAAACACCAGTGAAATACAGTCTGGTTAACATAAAAAAAAACAGGGGCAGACTTTACCACGAGACAAGGTACGCATCTATGAGCTGTCATTTATTTGGTGTAAGTAATCACATTACTGTAACATATAACTAGGTAATGATTACCCAACATTGATCAGTTTATGTGGATGTCTGTTTGAGTTTGATATGATTCGACCCACACTGAATACCACTCTTGTTACTCTGAAACTTATTGCTTGTTAAGATAAAAGCAGTGCCTCGCATTTCTTTCTCTGTGTGTTGAAGGAAGTAAACCTCATGTGATTACAGTTTAATTTAGGACAACTAGGACAAGTTTAGTCAAACATTATGATAATATCTCTCCCCATTTGCCTCACTGTGTCCTCACAAAACAGCAATTAAAGCAGCGTCGTATTCTCGGTCAACCCCATGAGAAGAACCACGTTGGGCGTACGTATTCGGAGCATATCGGTTTGTTATAAATATGACTTTGCTGATCGGGTGAATGCTGGAGACTGTGCAAACAACTGTGCACCTCAGTCGTGGAGCTTTACTCTCGTCTAATTAAGTCCAAACCGTTTGGTAGTCACATCCCTACATATGCCAGAGTTAAGGGAGCGTTGCCTCTACTTGTACAACATAAGGCAACCCCAGATGGGCTCTGTTGTGCTTGAAGAGGAGCTGGAGTAAAACAGAAATAAAAAGACAGATTTGTTATTTTTGGAGAAGGTTGAGAGGGTAGGGTATGCGTTTAGATCGATTTTACAACTGAGGAAGCTGTTCCCAAATCATCCAGTCCCTCTTGTCATGTGTCAGGCCGAGTTAATTGTGTGAGAGTGGTGTGGATGGGTGTCTGTGACTGGATAATTGATCCATTTTGTGGGTGTGAAAACCACCCGCTGAGCAGGGCGAAGATACGGCTTCAGAAAGCATACACAATGCTGTAATCTCCCCCTCTGCTAGCCACCGTGCGACACAGAGCTGTGGAATTTCTGCCGTGTAGCAGCAGAAGCCCTGCTGAGGGCTGAGGAACAATTTGGATGCCTTGCTTCCAATTTCAGCCTGAACCCTCTCAAGTGAATTGCCAATGCACCTCGTACAAGACTGTTAAAAAATAAATAAATGAGAAAGCTTTTTTCTGTACTGTACTAATCGAGCACAATTCATGGAAATGCAGAGGCGTCGTGCAAATTGTGGAATATGTCTCTGACTTGTGTGAATTATTTATTCGCTTTGTATTTCACAGATTCACAATGCAATCACCTCCCGTGAATATAAAGTATTTATTTGCTGAACTTTAGTTTCTGAGCTGGGTATTCATCAAAGAGTATAGCTGCCGAGTTGTGTCAGTTTGCCCTGGCTCAAACAGGATACTTTGCTTCCATGTGTTTAATGTCTACACCACAGCAAGCTCCCACAATGCCTTTTGAGTGCTAGAAAGAGTCTGTGTCTGTTTATTTCTGCATGTGTGTGTGTGAGAGACAGCAACAGAAACAAAAGTACGGAGGGTGTAGTGTAGCCTTTTTTGCTCAGGCTTGTGTGTGAATGAAAATACGTTGGCGAGAGAGAGACGGATAAGTAATTGTGTATGTGCAGGAAGTGAGTGATGCACATATGGCAGTGTTTTCCTGGAGAGCTGCAGACAGTGGTGTAATAGATGGTTTATTAGGGAGGCAGGAAGGGAGACTTCAGATTGCTCACTGACAATCGGTGACTGACAGTGTGCTAGGCAGCCTCCCAGGTCCATGTCCTGGTGCCAGCTTTGGAGGAGTAATAGAATGAGAACCTCATGTACCGAAAACTCAAATTAACCATTTGATCGGCCAATTGAAACTACAATTTTCTCTGGGCATGTTCATGGCCACAAATATGCCTCCTCCGTATGGATATCTATTGTGTTATGCTGCCGCCTCTACAGGTGCACACAAAGTAGACTGTTTATGCCATCAAATGCTTATTTCTCTCATTCTTGTTTATGGGATACTGTTATATTTTATCTGTTATGGCATATGTGCTGTGGCAACCCACACACCAACATCTCCAAATCCAACTAACACGGTAATTTGCTCCAGGGGTTCCTCAGATTGATTCAAACTTATCCAGCCAGGGTGTTTTGTGTTGTAGTGACTCGTGCGTGTGAGTGAAAGAGACAGAATGTGTGTGTAAAGTGTACAATGTGTGTGTGCATGCATGCATGCATATTTGAGCCCATTCCTTTGCATGCCGGTCTCAAGGCCACATCATTAGAGTAAGAGGGCTGTAATTAGAGAGTCTATGCATATTAAACAGCATCCTGCATCTCCAGACCCGGCAGCCTTGAAAACCCCCCAAAAAACAGCACTCTGCTGTCACTTGCAGCCAATAAGCCAATGTCAATGTCCAGAAGGTTGCACATATTACCAGCAGAGCACTGGGGTTGAGTAGCTACCAAAATCAGAAGTCAGAGGCTCTTTCTTTAGCCCTTCACCTTTTATTGTTATACCTCATTATACTGTAATAGGATTAAAAGAAAAAAAGAACAAAGGTAAGGAAAGTTTTATGATAGCTCATATTTAAAGCAAGATAGAGGACTGTGTAAATGAAGCAGAGATATGACAGCTGCACCGCAATCACAAAGTGCAATCGGTGTGTAAAGTAATGACAGAGGTGCGTCCCTCTGAGCTGTCTTTCTGTCTGCCGCTGCACTCAACAGAATGGAGAGGAAATGAAGAGGCTCCACTTTTGACTTGACACGTGTCAAATAACAAGGTGGTATACCAGCTTCCATTTAAAAGGTGCTTGGCTTTAGCAGACCACAGATAAAAAAAAAGGCATATGTAATGCCTAAAATTGAGCTGTTGAGTACTCGCTCTTTCAGGCATTCATGTTTGAGAGTCCCCATCCACATTTCTTTCCAATATTTATTGCCTCTGCAGACCTCTGTGTTGAGTGAAACAGCCACACAATCAAACTCAAATTATTGGGGGCCACTTGTAATTTACAAGCCTATCGGCACATATAACACGTGCATGCACACACATACTGGCCACTTGGACTTATTAAATATAAACTGACACACACCACCAAGTAGTGGCAATCAGTACAACAGCTAAATGGCTAAGACAGTTATTTAGGATTTTACAGCATTCATTTATTGTGCAGTGGCATCTCTCTGTGTGCATACATGATCATTGTATAATAGGTATAACTATATCAGGTTTTTTTTTTTTTTTTTTTACAAATTTCACAATTGCAGTTCTATCTGTTGAGATAGAGAAATTATTTGTTACAAGGAAACTTACAAGGAAATAGTACAATAAGAAAGTATCATTTAATGTCATTTTAATGACAGTTGGCTTCCAAACAGCTCCATTTAAGGAAAGATTAAATACATATGTTCCTCCTCACCAAGTCCTTGTTTGCTCATTCTAAGTCATCCAGTTGTATTTTACAACCTAAATGGATGCAATGACAACTGACAATCAAATACATGCACCAGCAATCATCAGTAGACTTTGCAAATGAATGTTGCCACCACATAATGATTAGATAACATTGCCTTGATAATACATATTCTGTGCATACTGTAATGTGTTGCTATGGCTCAGCTCAGTGCCAAGTGTAAGCTAGTTCATTTTCATACTTAACTAAAAGGAATGGAAACCAGTGGCTGCCTGGACCAGGAAATACATGTCAAACAAATATTTTGTTAATATAAAGATAGAGTGATTTGAAGGTTAAAACATACCTACTGGTTATACAGAGAGAAGTTATTTTTAGCGATCTAATATATCAATTGGAAAGATTCATTAATAAAGAACACATTTGCACAATAATGTCCATGTGTGTCTTTGCGTTTTAACAGTATGTCCTTAACAAAATGCTTTGGCTTTTGTATAACCTGCCTATAAAGGCACTGTATTTACTATTGCGGTATTACTTGTAAAGTTAATGAGTGAACTACAGTAAGGTAATGTACACACTTCACTTTGTTTCAAATATTATTCAGGGCTGTCACCTAATTAAAAAAAAAAAAAAATTAAGTTCAAGTTTGATCTATCATATAATTTGTTCTTTTCAAATGCAACCCATGTAACCTGACGTGATTCTGTTCATTTGCTGTGTCTCAACTGTCTAATTGAGTGACATGCTAATGGTATTGTAAGACAGTGGCATTTGTCAGACTGTTGTAATAATATGATGTGTTTTTGTTTGCTTAGATTGTGTTTTTCAATGAGCCGTTTGGACTGGCAGTCTTGGATAACTGAGACAGTCAGTGCGGCCCTTTTAGTAACGAGCTTACAAACACAAATACCTCTGTGCAATGTCGGTTTGCAGGTCTGAAGTCATTATGATGCCTGACTCATAGCTGATGATTAAGCTGCTAAACACAAGTCATAAATGTGGGCTAAAAGGGTATATACCCTTCACCTGTCATTCCTCTTTCAGCTTCTTTCTCCACATTACACAAAACACACACACACACACACACACACACACGCACACAAATAAAAAGGTCCAGCAGTGAAACTCAATCAGAGTGTGGATGTAAAGCTTTTCCCGGTGAGTCATCAATTTACCTTGAAGGATAAACTCATCTACAGAAAGTATGAAATGTGAACAAAAAATAAATCAAATAAAACAATGTGGAAGCATTTTAATATAATGTCTAATGCAAAATCAATAGGACGAATAGGTTTCACAGAAGCTCGAGAGATGGATGATGCTAATAATTAATAAAGAATCCCAATCCACTATTCTCTATCAAGATAATAATGTTTACCAACTCAATCAAGCATGTGACCACCATCCTTGTTAGATCCACTTTAACATCATAGACAGCAGAGCAGTGACTGCAGGCTGTAATGGGCTGGACACACATTTCCATTCCTCAGTGAGTTATAAGATGAATGGGTATTTCCATTATTACCTACAGAGTTGTTGTAGTTCTAAATGATGAATAGCTTTCTATATCTTTATGCTGTTCATTCAGATGTTCTTGTAATTGGTTAACTAATAGAACTCATCACTCAACTCACTAACAGCTTCTAGCTACAATATGCTCACGACTACACTCCAAACTTCAGAATCCCCTCTTACTTTCCTACTAATCCTTTGTCTCCTGGCACACGTGTTGTTTTTGGGTTGCTAAAAATAATGTGTGTGTGAAAGCGTAAAAACTAATGATGATTGTTTTTCTAATTTTGCCATATCAAAAAATGACCCTGGAATCATTAAGCAAATAAGTATTTTTGTTTTGTTAAATGTAATTTGCAAGCCTATAATGAGCTTGTTGTTGATATTGTTCACACTCAAATGATTTCTAATTAAATATGGCTTCACATAAAACACATAACCATGAAATTGCCATACTTTTTTTTTGCAATCTCCTGAATATGTTTCCTGAGTTTACTGGGTTAAACTTAGTGTGAAAGTAAAGGGACTGTGTCTATTTGGGTGTCGTGCAAGAGCTGGTAATATGTTAATATTAAAATGTGCAGTACTGTAGGCATTGTTGGACAGTATGTTGCCCACAGATGCATACATAGGGGAAAAAAAGATGAAAGATGGAGAGTAGAGAAAATAATTTGGTTTGGTTTTCCAGTCCCTAACCTTACTGATTTAGTTCACTCTCATTGTATCATAGGGTTTCTTTCATCCAAAGTGATGGCTGGTGTTTTCAGCAAAAGTGCCTGCCCAACAAAAAAACACATTCAGTCAGTGTTAATAACATTTGGTAGCTTAAGAGCCAGATATTTCACTGAGGAGTTGGATGAGACCAAAAACGGAGTAAAAAAGAGAATGACTATTCGACTTACGTTCATCAGGTGGACAAAAATAATTAAAAAAAAAAAATAAGTCCAAATGAATGGTAATTTTGCACCATATCTGCTGAATATGTAAATAGGCAACTTTCTGTTAACAAGTTAACAAAAAATCATATCAACTTATTAGTTGAAAATATGTCAACGTTGTGTTAGCTTGTTTCCAATGTTCCCTAAAACATAATTTATTGCAGCATCACTGCCACCGGTAATGGATAGAGCAAAAGATAAAGTGATGATGGGAGTGGTGAGAGTGACCTCCCAGTCCGTCCTTGCCCATCCATAAAGAAATGCTGGATTCCCCTTGGTCCGCTGTGACCCTCATGATACTGTACATGTGTCCCAAGGGCCACTGTCTTTGCTTTGTTGCAGCTCAAAGTCAAGCATGACAGAGACATACAACAAAGGTCTGCAGAAGTAGGCCGAATTGGAGCTATACCTGTCCTCAGTGTGCACTGAGCCCAATTTTCTTTGTCAATTCACCTTTATTCTTAAGTCTTTAAAAAATCCTATCTTAGACTGCCACACTGGTCTGAGTCGGTGTAGGTGATGGGGGTTGTAAATGCTGAAACAGATTTGGTTCACAATACCTGTAAAAGAATCACAAAAGACAAGTTAATTGATTAGTCTTGCAAGTTGTAAAATAAATTGTTTTTGACATAAGAAATTCAGTTGTAGAGTTTCAAATTAGATACAGGAAAAATGTTCACTTTAAACTGGAAATCTGGTCATGGATCAAAGTGGGACGTTTGCATGTGAGGTCTTATCCCAGAGCACTATATTTGATGATTATAAATATGTACTAAGCATGCAAACCCAAATATCACAGACATCTGGAGAAGCCAAGCTAGTTTGCTTGATCCCACTTAATTGTAAAGCATTAATTATTCATTGGGAACAATGCCTCATGGTGGGTTACAACAGGTGCCAGTTGTCCTTCGGAGCCAGCGTAAATAATAAGATACATAATTTATTGCCCACAGTGGGCGTAATAAATAGGTCAACTCCAAAAGCAATAAACATACTGTCATGGGAATTTATACATAAATCATTATGATGTTTGCAGGCTGTTTTGTATCCTGATGATGGGCTGGACGTTTGTTCCTCAACACAACAACTCTGCTGTTTTGGATATTTAATACTCAACCTTGCTGTGAACCCAGTGCGATGACAAAAACAAAAAGGCTGGTCGGCTCCCTTTTGGTTTTGGGCATCTCTCTCTCTTAGTTATGTGTTTAATTGCTCGCTCCTATTCCTTACTGGGAGATGAAATTGTTGAACCTCTTGGCCAACTGATGATGTGCTGGCGAGCTTCCTTCAGCTGGAAAAGGGAAAAAGTAAGAAAGAAGAAGAGAGCTATATTTTGTGACTTGATCATTACCCCAGGGTTATCCTTTCACAAGAGGCTCACTTCTGAATCGCAGACTCAGCTGTCTGCCGACACTCTCTATTAAACTTTATCAGGCCCATGAACAAATGACCGCTAATCAAATGGGCAATGAAAGAGGTCTGAGTGGCAAGGTTTGGAAGTTAACTGAGGTAGCTTCCTAAATATTTAAGTTCTAATTGTAAAGGTGAATGGAATTGAATTAGTCAAACGGGTGAAATAAAATAAAGTACTATGGTGTAAGAATCAATCGGCAAAGTTCAATCAAAGCAGTCATTTTCAGAGTCTATAGATTCATTTCTCTAACAGCTGCATCTTTTATTTAATTTACAAAGACTGACTTGGCAGTATGATTCTATTCATGAATGAGGCAATTAGTTCCCAAAACTTAATGATAAAATTGGTCGTTTGTCAGTGTCTTTGAACAGCTGGGACTGTTCCAAACTCAGACCTATATTATGCTTACCCATATTGTTGGGGGTTGAAGCTAGAGGATTGCCTTGGCTTAACTCGTGTACATTTTGCTTGAGGAAAAACTTTCAAAGGGCTCTGGTGTTTAAAGGATAAAACAAATGTTTTTTTTGTTCCAGGAGTTTTCCTGTCTTATCCAGCAAACTGTTCTACGGTAAGAAAACTGGGTGGCTTGGTTGTTAACTTGAGCAAAGTACTTCTAAAAAGTACCAGTAACGTCGGATCTTATCAACACTATATTACATAATATTTAATGATATAGCACCGAGGCTTGTTTTATACGTTTCAGAAGCCATCACTACCTTTAGGTAATGCAAAACCGCAGTCCGCAATCGCAGGAGCCACTGTCTGTTCTGGGCTTTTGAAGAAACAAATCGTGATGCACCATGGTGGACTCGCTCTCTACGTAGATAAAAATGGCTTTCTCTAAGCTAAATAAAACATAACAATTATTAGTTTCAGATCATTATACAGTAATGAAAACATAGTTCCGCATGTTATATTCCATTTTTGCAAATTAGTCCCCCTAAATGTTACATACTGTTCCTTTAACTCTTTTCTGTCCAAAATCAATATAAATGACATTCATAATGAAATGAAATGGCCATTATGAAAAGCAAACTCTAAGAATTCGGCTGATTGTAGCAGCAGAGCATATGCATTGCTGTCTTTGGGGACTCTACATGTGTGATAGCGCCCTAGCATTCACACGCTGCTCATGCAAGCAGTAGGGGCCGGTTACGTTAGTAGTTAGCAGTTTTCGATTCAGACTTTTGCAAGTCTGTCCTAGCAAAATTGGGATGATGTCTTTCATGAAAAGTGACTTGATTATTCAGTCATGAGACCAACCTGTTGGTAAGTGTTTGTAGAAGTGATGAGTCCTTTTTAGTGCATTCAAATCTTCTGTCATTCCTATAAAACTCCTAATGCTAAAGAGAACAGTTTGGGACATTTCTAATTTATTAAATAAGGACATCTTTGAATAAGCAGCTGCCAGTTGAGCATTTTACAAATCCATTCAGAAAACGGAAATGTATTCAGTGCAGAGTGACAGAATAATGCATAATTAATTGACTGATAAATTAATGAATGTTTTGCTTATTTTGTTTATTAGCTGCTTTATTGGTTGTGCCATGTAAATAGGCACTTCATCACACTGTAAATTGTTTTTATTTACCTATTAATCTGTTGTAATTATCCAGCGAGCAAGTAATTAATAATGTGGCTAGCACACTCTGCTCTCCGGGCCTGATAAAAGCAATGATCTGAAGAAGTAAACAGCAATGAAATGTAAAAAATAAGAAAAAAGCTCCCATTGAACTGGAAAAACTAATATTTAAGGATTTGGAAATGAGGACTCTCTGCTCATCTTCTCCTGGCAATCAGTGTATCAATACTCAATACAATCGACTTTCAAGGCCCATCGTAAGATGTTCTTCCATTTTTTCCTCCTCCCACTGCAGGGCAAAAACCCCAACATTTTATTTTAATGGCTGGGATTCATTGGGTAATAGCTGTGCTCAGGGTCAGAGCTAGCTAAATGGAAGAAAAAAAAGATTCCTTTGACCTCTTCTATTTGAATAACTGCAAGTTTGACATAGATGCCATTTCTGGGGCCTTAGTGTCAGCGGCACAGTCAGCATCTGGACAGTGTCGCTCCCACACTGACCTTCCCTGGCCTGCAGAGCAAAGAATCACGCTCTTTGTTAAACACACATGTTGAGGTTTGTTTACCTGCTTTTACTTTTCTTTCTCAGGCAGAAAGTGTTTCTATTATGTTTGTTGTAACTCTTTCATATCATGAGAGATTCACACTCAAGTCTGATTATGCAATAAAATCTCTAAAATGTTCTGGTTGTAGTTAAACTCAAATCCAGGTACAAGTGTTTAAGTTCTGCTAACTCAAACTTGGAAAAAATGTTGAACCCAGTATCCTAAGGAACACATCCCCTGTTTTATGTCCTGTGCCAAAGCAGAAAGTGTGGTCTTCATGTAGCAAGGCAGAAATTTGAGTTATGGAGGTCGGGATGGTGGATGGGTGTGTAGCACTCATCCTGTCAAAAGTCCTGCCGTTAAGGTTTGCCTTTCTTAAATCACTATTATTACCATCCGCAGTTGCTACGAGCAGCTTTGAAATTAAAAATAAAATAGTTGACAGCTGTACATAGGCACTATGTGAATGCTGACCTGTGCATGCTAACATGTTCATAATGACAAAGCTAACATGCTGATGTTAAACAGTATCATTTTGAACAGGTTCTTCACCGTAGTTTATTATTTGAGTATGCTAACATTAAATAAATAATACGAATCAGTAAACATTAGCACAACACAAACAAAAGTAACAAAATTAAATCTTTGACCTTACCATGTATTTAAATGAAAAGTCAAGAGGTCACCAAAGTAATTAAAATCCATCCTCCGGGAACCAGAAATGTTTGAATGAAATTTCATGGTAACCCATAGAATAATTGCTGAGATATGGTCCTATCTGCCACTAAAAAGACCAACGCTCCCACAGATCCATGCCGCTGATCTGGCTACAAATGTCATTCAAAGTGTTCTAGGGTTATCAAGATAATTGTCTGACAATATGATGTGAGGAAAAATGATTACTGCATCAGAATATATAACAACATAACAATACTTCCCGAAAACTCTACTTCATTCAGTTGATAGTGTATATCTCCTTTAGATAGTGACTCCTTTTGTTATGGTAACTCTGTAATTTTAGCAAAAGTATATTGGTATTTGTAATATAAAGATTGTCTTGTAGTTCGCATATTCACACATTAATAAAAGGGGGACTATATGTCTGTTTGCGACCTAGGCAGTCATGTGAATCTCCTGAAGTAGTTATTTCATATATGTTTTTGCTGTTTGAACTCACACAGGCTCCGCCTTTACTGGACTCTATGGGTTAAACTCTCCCCCAAAATGAGAGAGAGGGGGAACGCACACCAGCATTGGAGAGGTGCTGACCACAGTGAGAGCACAATTGTATAGGAAAATATTTGCAAACTCGTAGCCAAGATGCTAAAAAAGTAGTTAATAATTTACCATTTGTCATTTTGGCATGACAGTTTTTTCAGTCCACTATTCTACTCTGTGGCGGCCTAGGCTGTAGGAAAGTTGTTGGGCTGCGGCAACTAACCTTTGGTAGATCAGGAGTGTGGTTCGGTCGATGTTATGATACGGCAAGGCGTGCATTCATCGCGCTCCATCCACTGTACCCATAGAGTCCAGTCGAGATCCTGTGTGAGTTAGAAGGAAGGATATGATTTTGTAACCTTAGTTTTATAAACACAGGCAGAGCCGTCTATCAAGGGGGCCCCAGAGATTCCTACCTTGCTAGCGGAAGAGGGTGTAGGATGTTGAGCAGCAACATGTGCTCTTTTACATAGTGTGGGGTTCATACATATTCGTGCAGGCACATCCTTACTGGCTGGCAACACTCTTATTGAAGTAGAGTTTTACCCATAGAGTCCAGTAGAGGGCTTAGCCTGTGCTTATAGAACTATGGTTACAACATTGTAACCTTCTTTAATGGTATTTCCTTGCAACTGCTAAGATACTTAATTGATTATATTGTATATCCTGCTGCTCATCTGAGAATAGCTGTCATATGTCTCAACTGAAGACAAAAAATAGCCAGAATTCAAATGAAAAGGGTGATTTTCTGGTGTAATACAGGAAAATCCAGCTATATCCCCATGTTGAGGTAGGAAAGCCTGCTGCAAACGAAAAAAATCCTCTCTTGAAACCAGGCACTGAGCCAAGCACAATGTCTGTTGGCACTACCAGCCCTTAGGATTCTAGCTATTTATTTTTGGCACACAGGAGACAAAGAAAGGATTCATTCAAGACTGGCAAAGGAGGTCGACTTTTCAAACGTGGCAATTAACCTAAGGCAAAAGATTTTTGGTGCGGATTTTGGATTTGTCAAAAAGAGAAGCTCCTTAGCTGCTGCTTGGTTTCGCTCTGACGTGAGGTGTGTTTGTGTGTGTGGGGGGAGGGGTGGGGCAGGAAACCTTATTATAGAGCAGATTCAAATGGCTTTAATAACAGAGAGGACTTGTTAAGTAGTAATTGTAATCAATCAGACAAAGTAATTAATTTAAACTGCATTAAAGATAATTCAAGTGCAGCTCTGATGTCATGCCGCTCTGTCACTACAGACTTTTGCAACCACTTGATTACCATATTGCAAAGCATATATACACAAAACTATTGATGCTATCATACTAGGAAATAGTAAAATCCTGGTATGTTTTCACCTGCTGTGTAGTGTGACATTGTGTAGTAAATTACATGTCTGGCAAAATGTTCAATTTGAAACAACCTCAAGTCTTCCTCTCCTTTGCTTCCTGGGTGCATTATCCGTGACTGCTGGCTAATGTATTGCATGACAACCAGCCCGTCTACTGTAATAAACTATCCATGTATGCAGTGGAATGGAAAAGTAAATTAAGGACACCTTGACTTGCCTTGATTAATCTGGTGCATCTGGTGCAGCCGGCTCTCACAGATTGTGCACCCAAGGGAGTCAGGACCCAGAGCGGGAGACAGGTGACGGCAGGTCAAAGGTCACATGTACATAGCAGGGCCTCATGCTTGGTGTGGCCCCCTATTTCCTGTTCAACAATACTGTCATTGACCTTCAGTCACGGCTATCTGATGGTAAAGCCCACTGGAGCAGCAACTCATTTGCTTAATAACGACCCTATCTGAGAACGAGGGATGGAAATAGGAAGTCAATCAGCAAGGAACAGAGGGAGTGAGCGTATCTTTGCCTCATTAACACAAGGGATGGTGTGTAGAGAGGCTGGCAGCACCTGCTCATTTATGGCAATGGAAACATTAAATGTTTAGGAATTCAGTTTTTGTTTGAAATTGCTCTATATGACTAAAAATAGCAAACAGAGTAACCGAAACTTTCAGACTCTGGACGACTTTTGCTTTTGAAACAATTTCTTTCTCTTGAATATTATTATTTGATGCCAGGTTCAAGAGTTGGACTGGCACCCCACTAATAAGCCAGATTTGCAAGTGGCGGGCTGTCTGGCTGCAGCAGAAAGCGTGTAGCTGAGGTTTGTCACAGACAGATGCAGACATTAGTCATCGGCCCAATCTGCTTCTGATGCCTGATGAATTGGCAGGCCACACACGAGATGGCAAGGCAGGCAGCCACAGTACAGCAATTATCAATCACACACGCTGTTGGGCCACACTCATATATCATGCCCCCATTGTCGAAACTGGATGGATGTCACGCAGGTGGATTGATATGCAGTAAGAGCCTGAGCTTATTGTCTTATTCATCTTCCAAAAGTACATAGCTGTGGTTGCTATCTTGCATTTAAAAGAACCTGTTATTTAAGAAAAAAAAAGAAATGTCATGTGAAACATTGTCAGTGATCCATTAAGTATGACAGCATCAGTTATATTGACCACAACTCACCAAACAATTTATCAGTCAGCCACTAAACTAGACCCAAGGCACTCTGCGACTCCAGAGAGGTACTCAATGTTACTTCTCTTCCCAGACCAACTGTTAAATCTGACAGTCAGTAAAAACACTGTTGTTCTAGTGCTCTTGAAGCAGCACGAAGGGGAGGGTATGTTGGAGATGGCTTTGTTGCTGCCCTCAGATAGCGTAATTTGGCCTCATTTCAATTATAAGAGCTACATTTAGGTTTGTATGAGAAGTTAATGGTGTCTGTTAATCTATTTGTTCATTAAACATACATAATGAGGCCAGAATGAGCAATCAGAGACGACTCGGAAAATTGCTTAAAGTATAACTGACATCATACAAGAGAGACAGAATGAGATAAAGAGAGCAGGCAGTGTAGAGGAAGAGGGCTTTAATTACATTTGATAGAGATGGCACTGGAAGAACCATTTGAAGTGTATTATGAACCTATAAATGTTTTTGACAACATGTTTGACAGTGTTTTTAGAGCTACATCAACCCCTAGCTTTAAAACCTTCCACATAATGCACTACGGATACATCCTCCCGACCTTACACGACATTGAATGAACTAAATATAGACATTGCAAGCAACCTGATTATTGCTGGAGAGCATAAGAAAACTTAAGTGATAGATGTGGGCATCAGAAAAGGTGTCAGAAGCCCTCGTAAAAAGTAATAGGGTGGCTGTGAACTGGGAATAACTGACTGAAATAGTCCTTATCATTTGTCTGCTGGTTTCTCCTTGTTACACTGGCTTGGGAATAAAAAAAGAGACAGGTATTCAAAGGTTATACAGAAAACTTTACACAGGCAGAAATAAATGAATCCACTTTGAGGTTAACTGGAAAAAGTTGTAGGCAGGTTGGAAATATAGATGAGAAAGTGGCAACAAAATAATCCTGAAGTGAAGTATTTAAATATAATAATCTGCATTATTCAATTATACTTTGAAATCATACACACCTTCAGGGTGAATAATTGAAGCAAAGATTATTCAACAACCCAAAAACTTGTGTAATTCGTGCTAAATTGTGACTTTGCTATGAGCTTACAGATATCTCCACCTCTTGATCACTTCCCTGCGGTTTCCCTACATCACCTTTTGTTCCTCATGCCAATGGGTGATCATGAACATTATAGTTTCCTTTCATTCTGTCAATTGCAGTAATAGGCAGAACAATTACTGGATTTTGGTTCCATCCGGATTTCATGTGCTTTATTTCTTAGTCAATGCGGCCTGATTACATTGATTTATAATGGTTTTGATAAGATAGATGTAAGCCTATACTATATGATAGATCAAACACTATACATGGCAGAAGCCCTGCAGTGTCCTCACATGTGTTGAATTCTTGTGCCCTTTTAATAATACGCCGATTGAATGCATTATACAAAACTGGTTAAGATTTTAATAAATGCTGGGAGTTTAGCATTTCTCATCCATGGATGGGAAACCTACAACTTTTTGTCTTCACTTTAATATTTTTAAATCTCATTTTGAGCCACTGCCTGAGCTCGATCATGCCTTACACTCCCAGTGACATTTCAGATCTGCTCCATGCATAATGGGATAAAAGAACTAGTGATGTATTGGTTATAATCTATGGTGGAGAGCCAGCCAGATTCAGACTACAGGTGGAGTACTTCCTTCACAATTATGAATGATTCTTAATATTAAAAACCTGAATATTAAGTGTCAAACCAAATCTCACTTTTCGTTTGCTTTACTGATTTGGATTTCATAATACATTTACTGTTAACTAGGCCATTGAATAATGCCTTCGATTTTCACGACATTAAACATTTTTTTTTACATTATATGTTTTCTATAATTGCCATTTGATTTATGTACATTCAGTAATCTCTCAAAGTAAAAGTTTTTATTGGCAGTGGCGGAGTCAGCCCTTACCAAGCTGGATTAACATTGTCCTACTTAAGTATAAAGGGTTTTACAGTAAAGGAGATGTTATGATTCAAGCATCCTTTTATCTCAATGATAGCAGCCTCAAAAAGCATTCGACTGGCAGCTTTTATTTTGGAGCAGCCACTGGAAACGGCTAGCACTGACTACGACTTAAAGGTTCAATAAGTTAACTCTGGCTCTAAAATAAATAAAAAAACATGCCTGCTCCATGACCCCCTTTAAAAAAATCCTGTATGATTTGTAGCAATGTTATATTTTATGATGACACAGTCTGACCTGTGGTTGAACCAGAATCTCTGCATATTTCAAATGTCAGACAGTACTAGAAGCTAACTTGCCTACAAAAGAAGAACAGTGTAAACTTCATAATAATATCTTGTCAGTGCCCCTTAAACCTACCTGAGAAAAAGTGTTAAATTCATAAACACCATATGAATGTGTTTGTACGAAAACACATAGTGGGTCAAGACTTAAAACTCCACTTAATATTTGTAAACACATGAAAAGCTTACCCATTTTGTTTCAATATTATCCCATGGAGACGATCACAAAATGAGGTTTATGCATATTTGCTCTAGTTTTTTTATTTCCATGGCGGTATTGGCTGGTTCTGTTGTCGTACTACAGATAAGGACGTTTTTCTTGTTTTCCTCCCTACATGCCTCCCATCCTCAATTTACTATCAGTAGCTCAGTCCCAACTCTAACATAATTTGGAATGGCACTGGACCATCTTCCACATTAGGGTTAAATCATCCATTTGATTGCAATTATTGACATAATTGGAAATGATTCTAATAGTGGCTTTCCAAAATAGCAATTAAGAGCAGTGAAGCCATAGGCAACCAGAAAAAAAAGCAAAATGAGAAGGAGGAGGGGAAAAAGAAAGGAGAAAGCTTTTTACGGCGGCCAGCCAAGCAGCAATTGCTCTGCACAGTTGAGCAGTGGAGATAAGCCACAAAGCAGATGCCTGCATTTCAAGTGCTTGCCTTAGTTGCCACGTTCCCAATAGCTGACTCACAGCTCTGATGCGGCGGGGAACAGGGGTATATGTTTGTGAATGTGCTGTATTTTCTTTCCAGTGTGTGTGTGTTTGTGTGTGTGTGTGTGTGGCTGTCATTTCTGAAAGGGTCTGAATGTTTATAGGATTAGGAGGTGTTCAAGACAAAGGGAAACGTCTTTGAGAGGGCATCGGTCTGGTTATTCCCTTTGCTCAGCCTCTGCGACGGGAACAGAGCAGGAGGCATCGATCATGTGTGGCTCCGTAACCACAGCAGTCATTCATTGGTCCAGCTGTTACTTAAATGATTGAAAACTGAAATATAGTGGCTACTTGTGCTGACATGGTACCAAGGCTTAAAATTGGAAGATAGAGATACTGTAGATATGATGTTTTCTACCTGGGATGAGCACATGGAATCAATAATGTAGTAAATCTTTGCTGGTAAAGCAAGTACAAATGTGAGTCATATTTGCAGATATGTCAGTGTCAGTGCAAGTCTGTCAGATCAAATTATTTTTCAGTTTTTTTTTTTTCATCCTTGGGTGCATAGACAGTTCTGCACTATCATTCTCATTTTTTTCGTTTTTCTGTCTGCAGCATTGATGCTTCCAATCATGTTTTCTTCCTTGTTCAATTTCGGCTGTTGTGAGGCTCTGACAATCCCCTTTAAAATACAATGTGTAGCCACTTTTCATGGAGGCATGCCGCTGGAGAAAATTGAGAACATGATTATTTTTCCTGTGCTATGCAAATTAGATTTTGATGGCTAAACCTTACATATTCCATACATTACACAAATATATTACCAAATACATGGCTTGTTCACTACAGTGTGAAGGAAAAGAGTGTCAGACACTGCATATGTGTAAATATACAAAAATGTGAATTGACTGCACAAAGATAAATATGAGACCAGTAATTATTCTTAAGAAATTCCAGGGATCCCAGTGTCCGTGCCTTAAATAAATAAAGAAAACGTGATGTGATGTTTGCCTAAAATGCTCATATTTGTGCTGTGTGAATATGCTTATTATGGAGTGTACTAGAGGGTCTGTGAGACTTAATGAAAAGAAGAAGAGACAGAGGACCAAAGCTATACCTTTAATAAGCAAACATCAGGACACCAAGGCCAATTAACAGACACTCTGCAGTAGAAAATGCCAGAGCACATGAGATAGCAGATTAGCATTGGAAAACAGCATTATTACTGAGTGGAACCTGGGAGAGTTGAACAGCGTCAGTGATTTTTTCTATTGCTGATTAGGCAAACGTAAACACCAAGACGAATGTTGTGTGGAACCTGGTTATTGATTTTGTGCATCAAGAGACACACTCTCAGAGGGACTATTGAACCACTTCTAGGCATTGGAGATGCAGAGGGATTTGTCCTTAAAGGTCAATGAAGATGATGCATGCTTAGTAGAGTATACATTTAGGCATTTAGAAGAGTTATTCCAAACTTTGCAGGATTTTGGAAGAAGTAAGGGCTTTATGGAGAAGTGTGGAGAGATAATGAGATAGGAAATGGACAGAAATGGCAACTACATGTTATTTTACTTTATTCCAACAACATCCTGCTTTACCTCCATGCTCACAGTCGACAAGTGCTCATCACACCCAATGACATATATTTTGATAAATTGGAAATTGAGTCTTTATATTCTTAGTGATTGAATACAAAATAATATAAATAGGATATTAGATTTATGTGATGTGGTTGACGTTTGGTTTTAATGTATTAAATATTGTGTGGAAGAAATTCGAAAGTGCATCTGTATTTTTAGTTCCGAGCAGTTTCTCCTCAGGTATGATTTCTCTAATAAATATTCAACATTAAATATAGTACATCTTGGTATACAGACTTTAAAATATATGTAAGTCATAATGTTTGTGTAATGTATGTGTCTGTTATCAACTGTAGCTCCAGGCCTGCTGTGATGCATCAAATAGATAATAAATGATTGAAGACCATGAGGTGCGGCTGAAAGTTTTGGCAGAATTCTAGTCAGTGAAAACTTGTAATATCTGTATGTGTTTTGACCCTTTCAATAAACAGTTTTACACCCGCTTGTAGGCAATTTGTACAACTACGTTATGTGTGGACAATTTATTATTACCTGTAAATACACAAGTTATAAATTGTTAATAAATACTGTACGAGTAAAGATAAAATATATCCCACAAGCTTAGATTTGTAGGTGCTTTGACTCCGGTTCAGGAGGATACCCTCAGGGCTGAGACTGCTTGCAAAAGTGAGATAGAGCACAGAGAGCAGAGATGGTCCATCTCCTGAGTAATGAATGATATTTCCTGTCCACAGTGCTGTACACGTCATTTGCCTAATAAAGAATGGCCTTTCACCAAATAGGTATTGCAGTTAAGTACGGTGATAGCATTACAGATCTGACCTTAACAAAACAAATGCCAGGAGCAATCACTGAGCCTGCGCTTTATTGCTTATGGTTTGGATGTCACTGTGAATCACCCATCGCTTTCCATCACTGATGTGGTTTGAGAAGTTGTGAAATATTTTATTAGTCCTTTTATTCATATCGATGGCACAAGTCTTTGACAGGTAGGCCAACTGGAGGGTTATGTAAGGTGATTGTGATCTACAACGACAGTAGTTCTGATATAGGCGAAAATAATGTGATATATTTTCTTCTAAAGGGAAGAGTAAAATCGCTACAGAGTCAAAAAGAGGAGAGAACCTCTGGAAAACTTTAAGGTTTTAAGGTTTACATATTTCAGTCAATGGGTTTAGTAAATCATTTTTAGGAAGGTTTTAAAACCAGTGATTAATGGTTCCTATAAACTCACTTTGTAGGGGTTACTGTATAGGACATCACAATGAGGAAAATACTAATAACTACCCATAACAGGTCTATTTTTACTGACTTAAAGGAATAGCTTGACAGGTTGTAATGCTTAAGTGTGTGTGTGTGTGTGTGTGTGTGTGTGTGTGTGTGTGTGTGTGTGTGTGTGTGTGTGTGTGTGTGTGTGTGTGTGTGTGTGTGTGTGTGTGTGTGTGTGTGTGTTGAGAGAGAGTTAAAGGTAAGGACAGGAGCTGCCCCTGATAGATATGTCAATTGTTAATAATCAAGGGAGATTATTACAAAAGCTTACAGCTAATGTTATTTTTTCATTTAGTACTTAATTCAACATACTAGAGCTGCTAACATGTAAACTGACATGCTTTAGTTATATAACCTGTTCTGTTTTTAACCCTTTAAAGATCACTGTGAATAATAATACTCCTACTACTACTACTACTACTACTACTACTACTACTACTACTAATAAGAATAAGAATATAATTTAGTTTAGATATGCTATGACCTTTTCTCTACTACGCAATGTAGAGCTGCATCGTAAGTCATAGGCTTACCTTCACTATGGACAAGAAAAAGAGATTAATGAATGTAAATGGAACATTAGACGTGCTTAATGCATTGGGGGTCTGATGGTGGGGGGGTTTCAGGACTGAGTGATGTGTCCTGGGTTGATTGTGACTGTTGTTGTGAGTAGCATAATGAGAGCATGTCATTATACAACCCTGTGTTGAGGAATAATAAATGAATTAACCTTGTAGCTTGAAAATCATTGCACTCTTACAACTGGTTTTAGTTGGCCACCCATGGCGGTCTTAGTGTTAGGGTTGTTGGCTAACCGTTTTCCACTGTTTCCAGTCTTTATGTTTAGCTAAGCTAACGGGCTGCAGGTTCATTACTACAGACATGTTGTGTCACCCTAACCCTAACCCTACTCTAACTCTTGGAAAAACGTAAATGCCATGTACAAATGTAATAAATATGTCACTGAAATGTTCATTCAGCCTGGTGGGATTTGAAAACATCTGTTATGCTTAACACTAAAATAAAGACGCTTAGCTTTTCTACCGTCTGTTCTTTTCTAATCGAATGCTGAATAATCAAGTTTAAAAGATATACTGTATGATGCAGCACAATGTACATGACTTTGACGCCGTCTCTCTCTTTGATTCATTTGCACATCAAGCTCGCAATTTGTAAACAAGTGAAGGCTGCATTGGTTCAGCGTTTTCATCTGACAGATCGTTAAATGTATGACTTTGACATGAATTTGTACACCGCAGTCAGGTTATGGACTAATAAATAAATGATAACATCACTTGGTAGATAGAAAAAAAATGAAAAAAAGAAGACATAACTAAAATCGTAAGTACTTCAGCCAGTGTATACAGTAGTGTATCTGGTGCAGAATTTTTATATTCCAGTGATTTTCAAAAGTGGTATTTTGCATTCTGAACAGATTTCACTGATCTTAAGGGGGAGGTTCAAGTAAAACTCCTAAAACATTTTACATTTCAGGTTCAAGTTCAGTTTCTACCATTTGTGTGGGAATTCTGTTTGCATTAACTAAGGCAGCATAGCACAGGCACGTGGACACATAAAACGCAGACTACTGGCAAAAAGAAGCATGAATATGGTGTTTAATTGCTCTGCATTAAGTGTTTAGTGAAACATTTTTATTTCCTCACAGTAAATCAGATCCACTTTACAATGAACAATGTTGCCAGAAAGCTATTTTATGGTCACAGCTTCATCTCCATTTGTTTAATCGAGTTATGATAAGTGGAGCAAAGCATTTAATCGTCCTAATTGTGTAGATTTTACTGCAACTGTGAATTTAAACGTAATTTTTTTGAGCATAACTGGAAGTAGGCTGTGTAGAGTTCCTGTTGAGCATACATACTTCATCCAAAATCACATCGGGGAATTGACATGCACACAGGCTTGTTATCTTTTTATTGGAGAACTTTATTTGGCAACGAATGGAACATGATATGCTCGTGAGCTTCAACAGACTGCTGCCAGCAGGATTAATTTGGAGGTTTTTGCTGAATGGTGATTTGAAATGATTACTCATCAGATTAATGGCCGACACAATAATGAATTGGAACTTGGAAATGTAAATGTAAATAAAAATATAGGCTGTACAGTGTGTAAAAATATGAACTGCAAATTAGTCCCTCAAAACCTGGAATAGTAAGGTTGAGACAGTATCTCCTCAGATTCTACAGTACATTAATCAGGCTTTTTCTCTCTCTCTTCTTCAGGTAATTACCACAGAAACAAAAGAAATCCTTTCAAATGACTAGGAATTACCGTGTTTAAGTCTAAAATGACACGCCACATCAAAGGTGTGATGCTCTGTTGTTTGATTCAGGGAACATTTTGTGGCTTTTAGTCAGACTGTGTGAGTGACAGCAGCAGGGAATCAGAGAGGATTAACTGAGTCTTTAATGTTTCCACCCTGCATGCAAAACAGTTGAGCTTGTCAGTTAAAATTGAATCCACAAAATGCAACAGGGGAGGTCATGAGAGAGAGATCAGTGGATTTAAAGTCAAGGGAAGGGTGCATGTGGAGCCTCTTTACGTGCATTGTAATGGTAATGTAGTAAATATTACCAACGGATCAAAATGTTTATGCAGGAGTGTCATTAGGCTAAATGCTATATATGCTATATGTAAAGCATTTAGCCTAATGACACTATTATACATTACACTTTAATAGAAAAATAAAAAGGAAAGATTCTATGCTCTGCGCCACAGTGATACAAATTACAATTTAATAGGTTTTTTAAAATGGTGACCGGATTTATTCAGTCTTTGCTTCAGTGAGTGCTGAATAAAACCTGTTTAGATTTTAGAAGCAGAAGAGATGCCAGAGACTAAAGCCAGAAAACACCAGTGACTCATCAGAAATCTTTAGTCTGTGACAAATAAAGTCTGAAATAAAATAAACATGATGCATCTGAACAAATGTTGAACTCATTTTAAAGTATGTGTTCATTATTTTTTTTAGCACAGAAGCATTTTCACAGCTGGAGAGTCAACTTGATCGAACCATGAAAAGGCTAAGTAAGTAAAAGTATTCTGTCATTGTATAATTTTTCAGTACATTTGGTAAAACCAACACATCCTTATTTAATGGGTAACTACTGCATGCCTCATGAATTAGGTAATGAATTGTATCGTGAATTGCTGTTTAAGGAAATTCACTATGAGTTTATGTAATTAATAAACCGACAACGGAGCTTCAATTAATGAATGCTAACCAACAGTTAGTTCATATGTTATGCCACCAAATTAGCTGGAATCCAGTCATATCGGAAAGAAAGGGCATTTTAGACCAAAGCCCTCTCTGAAAGCACAACAGTACGTAGTACATTTTATACACACTTTTAGAGAATGTCAGAAGCAAATTAGTATCACAACATGTTTTAACTTTAGGGGACACAAGTAGAGCACGTAACTCATAAGAAATGTTCCCATGTGTGAGCTAATTATAAAATAATGATGAACACTTGTCTTATTCAGTTGGTCATTCATTGCCCATGAGTAGACCCCTAATGGCCTTTTGTCAAATCGCCTGCCGGAGGGTTTTTGGATTTGGTCCACCAGTCTCTTCTATACATACTTTTTTAAAAGCCAAAAAATAGCATATATTTAAAAAAGAAAAGAAAACAACAACTCATGTTTGACCTCCAAGTTTGTAAATGTGACTTAAACAAAGACTGACTGATTTTTACATCTGACATGTCTACCAGTTTGTTATACCATTCATAAATGTATGATTCATTTATTTTGCAATGTTTAGGCTCAGGCCAAAAATTCCAAAAATATACATTATCAACAGAATGTGAAGAAGTAACAGTGTTGACGTTATGACAAAGAATTCTATGTCATGTGTTGCATAGATATCTACTAAAATGAGCATGCTAACCAACTAGTCCTGTCCAGGCATGTCCTGTAATACCAATTACAATTCATAAAAATCAGATTAATGAATAACAAATCTTACAATTACTGTGTGTATCTTTGGGAAAACTGCTTATCTACATCAAAATCAAATCAAACTGTCATGAACAGAATGTATCAATATAAAATATATCCAATTATCGTATCAAGCATCAACTGTTTAGATCACTATGCATACAGGCTATATTGAAATAAAATGTACAGTATATATCTTAACATTTGTAGCCTCCTTTTTTTTTTACTACTTGCTTCATCAATGATGCAAGGCATGTGAACTGCACAGTCTGCATTAACCATGTCAAACCAGCGAGGTGACATTATTAAATAATCAAACGATCAATATCAATCTTACTTTATCGTTGAGCAACCAGAAGAGGAGAATAAACAGGGGGGTTATGTTTGCTTTCTTTTTGAAGAAGAAAAAACATCTAATCGTGTTAATGTTTCAAACAGTTCAATTTCACCGTCAGCGATCTAAGGTTCAAAGAAAGCCCCCGGGGTGCTGGGAAAATGTTTAGGCCTGCAGTGGGCAGCCATACAGCTTACTCAGGCGTTAAAGATAATCAGTCAGTCAAGCAACAGCACACCTCTTTTGATGCAAATAACCTCGGTTAGGTTACATTTGGCCATTGCAAATTGTAAGTTCAGTTTGCCAGCAGTTCTAGTGTCAGGAATTTGCTGAGCATGCGCTGCATTGAACTTAAAGTCTTCTTCTCTATCTCTGCCTTCTGAATATCTTGACTGTCTCGCAAGACTGCATCCTCCTGAGAAAGCTGACATATTCAGACTCTGTAGTGATTTGCATTTCAGTAATTCTCACACTTTTGCCAACCTGCAGCTGTCAGAGAGGTGTTGCTAAAAAACATTTGTTTTTATTGTCTCACAAAAACAAACAGATACCGGAGTACATAGATATGCTGTCACATGAGTTTACTTCACATGCTCACAGTATTGCAGCAGCGTATGCACCTAGAGACTTTGTATTACTGTAGTCAGGTGTAATCTGCTCAACTGTGATTATTCGTCACTTATTTTGTGTATTTATATGCCAAATTAAGTATTTATATGCCAATTATTTCCAATCAACACATACTTATTAGCCTTTTTCAAAATCAGTGCCTCTCTGAATGAAGAGGTGAAGAGGTAGACTTTCCATTTAGCAATATGTCATATTTAATGCAATTACAACAAATGTACTGTTCCACATGCACTGTACACAACGGGGCCACATAAACCTTCTCTTGAGGCTGTGTTTCTGACATCTGAAGGATGTATGTGAAATATACAATCTCTTTTTAGATCTTTTTTGGTCTCCACCAACTGTTTTTTTGCTTTTTCTTGTTGCTGAAAACTGTCACTACTAGCAACACCTTTGCATGTTAACATGTCATTCTTCTTTACTATGAAAATATTGATTATAGCCACTTTACACTATCACAAACCAACAGTGAAATGAAACTGGTACATGTTCATACCAGACCTTTGGTTTGCTCTTGTCTGAGGATTATACAAAAAGTAGATAAACAAAGAAAGATTATTTCAGTAAATAAAATTGTGTTCTTAATCCAGTAGCTTGATAAATAAAGCCCAGATAATTGTGATCTCTTCTGTTCCCTGTTGGGGTTTAATGGAATTGTAAAAATCTGAATACGTTCGTGCTTCTTATTTACCCATGGTGGGACATTTTCTCTCTATTCCTCGAGGGAGATTAAGGACAGATATAGGACACACTGCCAGAAAGCAACTGCTGCAAAACCTGATCTTCAACAAAAATAATGTCCAAAAGGATATTTGGTGCTACAGTATAGCGCTTCGTGGGGCAGAAATGATCCTGACTGACATGCTGGTACTCAGAGTGACAATACTGTCACTGCACAGTGTTTAACATATATTTTAATTAAATTGGCTTTTTTCTGTTTCACATTATTAAGGATATTTAATCAGTGTCTTTTGCCGCTTATCTTCTCTGAATTCTTTCCCAGTGTGAGGTGATAAAGCCTACCCTCTCTTGACTGAATTCCAGTTTCACACCAGTTGTCTTTTTTTCTGAAATTCGACGAAAGTTTAAATTTAAATTGCTACAATGTTTTTTTACCATGCAATACATGCAGTTAAGGTGGTATTTTACCTATTCTCTCTTTTTGGGCCATTTTCCTGTTGCTGTCAGAATTAGAGTTATTATGACATGCATAAATCATTAGAGGCAAAACAAATGCACTTGACTGATGTTCTTTATGAAGGTTAAAGCCCTTTATCATGCAATCCTGCTCTGCAGGCCCGCACAGGATGGAGGGAGAGTAATAGTAATAGCCTCCCCTTCAGCAAAGCTCACTCATAATACTCCCCAAACACGGAAGAAATAGACTAACACTATATCTTGTTAATAGGTTAACTTTGAAGGAACGCTGAGGCACAATGTGTTCCACATTTCAAAGTGAAATACTTGTATGCATACAATTAACAGTTTGGAATAATATACCTTTGTAGTAGCAGCAGCAGGTTAACACAACCAGCATTTGTAAGGTGTCATGTAAAATGACAAAGTGAGCTTTCGCAATATCAGTGGCTGTTTGTCAAGTCTATGACGGCTTTTACCCTGTGCATTTACGCAAAAGATGACAGAAGAGAACAAATGATGAAGCATCAACAAGGAAAGTGGGGGACCAAGAGATGATTTAAGCACAAATGTATCATCTAAATAAGGTCCAACTGTTACAAACTGATTTTTTTTTTTTTTGCTATAAATGTAATTCAATGAAAAAACAGAGAGATAAACTACTGCATTTGACTAACGGACAGCAACAAAGCACAAGAATATAACTCTAGTGTCAGTCCTAAGATCTTCTGTTCTCTCATTGGATATCATTTAGAGACAAAACAGGTTGAAAAGTTGCCTGTTTAGTCGTGCTGTTGTTCTGCAGAATGAACTTTGAAGTTCTTTTGTTTTGAGATAATCTCTGCTTGACATTGTGCCATCAATTTAGTTAAACAGCTGTTACGTTTCTCTTGTTTCAGCCACCTGTGCACAATACTAGACTGTTTGGATGTGATTGCTTTCTCTGGAGGTTGGAGCTTTCCATTTGTTGTCATCAACATTGCCGCCATCAGAGGCATCATTCGTTGTCACTTTCAGTTTTCAATAATATCCAGGCTAACACCTGGCTTCTGCACTCAGAAAACCCTCAGCTGCAATTCAATTGCTTAGCTAACTCAGTCACCATTATTTCTGTGCCAGGATCCCATTTGTGCAGCCACACATTTTAAAAGATTTCCTGGGATTTCTGTCGTGCTTGATTTGGCAATCGCAATCTGACACTGTGCAAAAAGGTTTCCACACAACATCTGGGTACGGTAAAGTTTGTTACCTTGCTAAGGAGTTGGAGGTTTGCAGTCCATCGTATCAAACTCTTCATCTGACGCTTTCTGTAGCTGCTCCTTCTTCCATGACTCAGATACTAATCCCCTGTTAAAAAAATAAACAAACAGAGAAAATCACCATATTTTTGAAGTATCGCAGTTGTTGACAAATACATTATATTTCTAAGTATGCTTCACAATAATGCCAACCCATGTTTTTTAATTTAACACTGTTAATGTGTAGCAACAGCCCTCAGAAATGTTTGGTTAACGTTAGCAGTTAAATATGAGCAACTGTTAGGAGAATGGACAGTGAGGCCAATATCTATTATATAATTAGTACAATTTCAATGAGCAATATTGGATTACGTGCAAACGCATCATTTGATGTGAATCCCCTGGACATGTAAAGGAAATCTGAAACCAGTCCGGGAATTGCGGACTCCATAGATTACCATGGCAACAACTATGTACAGGTAATTACTGAATGTAAATGCAAATAATGGCTACTGCCACAACATATACAATTTTAAAGGCCTGGGACTCTCCAACAACAATCACAGCAACAGAAATAACACTTTATAAAAAACTACTAAGGCATAGAAAAAAAAAATCTAATATTATCTTAGATCTTATTCTTTCAAAATATAAAATAGTAACAGCGTAAAGGAAATGAACAATAACGGATTGGTATTGAATTTTAGTCAATGACCTTCTTTGTAATCCCCCAACCTCCTTCCCTGCATGTCGTAGGTTTTTCTGATCAAGGTGAGCGTATTACAGCAAGCCTGTCAGCTTCCTAAATTCCAATTATGGTTTTCGACCTCTGCTCTAAGCATGAAGTGAGGAGTCCTTGACAGGCCCAAGACAATCAACGAGTCATTATCGTATATCAAACACATTGCAGCATTAGTGACAGAGTCAGTGCTCGAGGTGAGACCTTTTATTTATGAATGGTTATCCTGTCACATTATCGTGGGTACAAATTTAGTCATATCTACAAAACAAATAGGTTTTCTCAGATGGGTTGTTACAGAATAATGGGACAGCAATGTGGAAAACCTTAGCAAATGATGCCTACATGTCACAAATGACTGCTTCAATTTCAATGCAATGGCACACTAAAAAACCCTGTTAAATGCTTCAGCTACCAGTGGGCTATGTCATCTTCAGTTTTATATGATATTGTTAGTAGCCTGTTGGGTTGAAGGGGGGATGGGAGGGTGAGGATCAACAAGCTCTGAGGTGAAATCCTGAATGTTCTCCCTGCCTCTTCTTTAGATCTTTCCTCTGTTACTGTTCATCTCCAACCACAATTCACTTTGATTGATCTGTAACGTTGGTAAAAACTTCAGTGTTTTGAATGGTTGTGACATACATACTTGGAACCCTTATGTGATTTGTGAATGAAACTAGACAATGAAATGACTGTACTTTCAGCAAGGTTAGATGTATACAGGATTGAGCACAGCTTCGATGAGTGAGGAGTCAGCAGTCAATGACGGTATAACAGTAAATAAATGATGTTGTCAACAGAATATGTTTCAAAAAGTGTGAATCTCTGCAACCACTTGAGCATATACAGTAAATGAGCAAAAAATATATTAGGCTGATGGGTCCAGCATTATGCGAGATTAGTCGTGGACAGACACAGAGATGCACACTCACGCTTGTGCACACATACACGACTGAATGCCTACTCTCCTGGCCTGTCTTTCAGCCCTAACTGCGCGGTACATGCAGGCCCTTAGCACAGCTTTGAAGACAACATTTTTGTTGAGTGTCTGAATCCTACTACGCATTTTCTTTGCATGCAGATACCACTAAAAGTATAGGCCCAGTCATATTTTGTACATATTCTATCAAACTCACCCTTTGCTCCTTGATTTACTTCAGATTATAGTCAACAGCATAAAGAATTAAAGAACCATCAGCTCTATTTGGTTTGTGCTGTCTGATGTGCTCCTGAGAAAATCACCAGGAAGGAACACAAGCAGTTTTTGCCAACTGGGCCTCAGGATGGATGATTAAGTCGACTCCCCGCTCTCAGTCATTATCTCCAATACTAAATCTCATAAAAAAAATGCCTTTGGCGTATCGGAGGGATGCATCCTGACACTCGTCTCCAGGGTTTCATAGAAAGCTGCAAACACTCCCAGTCTTACACTTCCAATAATCAGTAATAATAAGTCCTTAGGGCAAGAGGTTGAAGGAGTACAAATAAGTGGGTGATTTGTAGATGTTGTTTCATAGGTGTTAAGCATGTTGTTGCGTGTTGAAAAAATCTTATGCAGGATTGCTGGATAGGTATGTATACTGCGATTATCCGAGGCTTTGGGAAGTGCCCTCGGCAGTGACAGTACTCCATTGATTTCTTTAATCACTTTGAGGTAATTATTCAGGAATACGCTGAATGAGCTCCTCGGGGGACAACATAGAATGCTTTCTGTAGTGCGACTGTGTATTCGCAGCTCCCTGGTGACACCCTCCATGCGTAACAGCAACCCTCTGCCACAGAAAAGCTCCGACTCGACACATTAAATATGGGCATTGAGGGATGGATCTTAATGCAACAGAGCAGCATCAAATACGGAGGGGCCCGCATACATTACTGCACGCTTTAAAGTTTACTTTGTGCTTGTCTGACTAACCCTCTTCTTCAAGCCAGGGGAACAACTTCAATACAGATAGTACAAACTGAGCCTGGCGTTTGGGGGATGCTGTCAGGCTCCAATTACATTGACAAATTTTATCTTAATGATCCCAGACTGCAGAAATTAGATAAGGAGGGAAAGCAGGATACAAAATAGTGTTAAGCTTTGGTAGATGAGTTGAAGCTCATGAATCAGTTGTCATCCATATAAGAAAGGGACAAAATACAAAAAGCTATATAAAATGAAACCTACTGCAAGATGATTCATGAGGAAAAAAACTGAAATTGGATAACGGAAAAGAGAAAAGGTTCAAGACTGAGTACATAATTATTTTAGGAGTGAAGTAAATAATCAGTCCATAAACCAATGCAAATGGCGACCCAATGCCTCTGGAAACTTAAGAAACACTTAAACTAACCGTTGCCAATCTAAAAATGCAGGCATATGCAGAAACTGCATGGCTTATTTCTCTCCTCTAATGTATTAGAAACACCTTTTGGTGAGCTCTTATCACAATATAAGAGAAATCTTCCGAATGAGTCCCTATGTTGGTCCAGTTTGAAAATCCGGGAGCAGACACTATGTACACATACCTCCATGGATGTATAAAGAGAATCTGATACAGTGTTGGTGGCGGGGCCCGTTTCATTCATCAGTTGCTTTGTGGGGCATGAAGCCCAAAATATTGGTCTGCATCCATTGGCACATAGAGCAAGCACAACAGAATTACCTTTCATCCCGCCTCCTAGCCTTTCGGTCTCTGGCTCATTTACATTATTGACAGTACGAAAAAATTATGGATTGGGCTGGGAATTTAATTTACCTAACAGAAAAATAATAATTACTCACATTGCATTTGTATGCCTCTGCCAAACACTTAAGTTGCAGTTTACATCCATATGTGTCCAAAATATCATCTTTTTATTATTTGATTTGTAGTCATTTGTGTGAAATTTCATAATTAGTATATGAATTCTTAAGTTATGGACAGAAATGTGTTTTATGAGATTACAATGGCCGCTAAATTCGAATCTGTTCATCCTTGAGTCCAAATGGACTTTTGAGCGAAGTTTGAAGAAATTTGTTCAAGCCGCAGTGGCATAATAAAGATAATATAAATAAAAAAACACTATTGAAAGATACAGATATTACATTACATTACATTACAGTCATTTAGCAGACGCTTTTATCCAAAGCGACTTAAAATAAGTGTATTCAACATAGGTATTCAAGAGAACTACTAGTCACCAGAAGTCATAAGTGCATCTCCTTTCTTAAACAAGCATCTAAAAGCATAAACCAGAGCAAAACTATAGTGCAGAAGCAAATTAATACGAATACAATAAGTGCAACAAACTAATACGAATACAATAAGTGCTACGAGGAAGGCTCAGGGTAGTACTTCTTGAAGAGGTGAGTTTTCAGCCTAAAGATGGGCAGCGACTCTGCTGTCCTGACGTCAGTGGGGAGTTCATTCCACCACTGAGGGGCCAGGACAGAAAAAAAGCTGTGACCGGGTCAGATATGACATCATAAAATAGATGAAATCTAACTTTTTGTCAGTGCTTAGTTGATGATTAATTAAATCACAGAGAAGGATGGGTAAGCTATTGCATAATAATAATAAAACAAAGTAATAATAATAAATAATTCTGACAGGGCTTGACAGAGCGACTCAGGCATATATGACGAACGGTTTCCGCTCAGTAAGCAGAGCTGGTTTTGGAGATGAGGGCTGAGGCTGTTCCCTCAACCCGTCAGAGGCCGCTGGTAGCATCAGCTCCACTGACACATCTGAAATTGGCTTTGGTCTACCTTTGTGCATACACCGGGATCCACATCAACCTTCTCTTGTACTGATCAGACAGAGGAAAGGGCAAAGTGCTAAAGGACAGATGGGGAGATGACTTGAAGAGGGAAAACAACATGGTGGTTCACTATAAAGCACTCTTAGTCATATGTCATGTTAATTAAGTGTAAAAATAATATCGTAAATAAGATGAACAGAAGAAATTCAAATCCACATGATAATTATTTTATTAGCTGCTTTGCTTATTCTTGTGATTTTTGTATGGAAATGCATACAACCTTTTTTAAATAGACGATATATTTTACAATCTCCCATCTGTATCTTTCATGTGCTTTCAAAAAGATCCCCATGTAACTCATTTGCATAGGCCGTGAGGCTTTCTTGGATATCTTAGTCATACTTAAGCTCCCTCCCTTTATCATAGTCCCAACACTTTCTTTCCCTTTTGTTTAAAAACACTTAGATTCAAGATTTACACCTACAGTGTTCAAAATGCCAAGGACAAAGCTTACTCGGTAAATTTCAAACAATAAATCAAATGCCGAGATTTAGCGCATGCATGTCGTCCTCCTCGATAGGGCTTACGTGTTTTTACTTCTTAAATCAAAAGGCTTTCTAGTAGCTAATGTGATTTTCCCTGCATTTGTGTGTTGGCTGTAGCTCTTGCGTGACTCTGTCAGATAGTGGAATCACTGTAAATTCCCGAGGGTGTTTTCGAACAACTGCTGTTCTTAAGAGGCTCTAAATAACGTAAAGCCCCCAGAGCTGTGCTTATGCCAGACTTCCTATGTACTGATTTTGTGGTGATGCAATCTGCGTAAAGTAAATGCACTTGCTGCTTAACATGATGGGGATGTTACAGGGCATCTGCTCATGAGTTTAATGCCTAAAATGCATTTAGGCAATTTTGGTGTCTATTGCAAGTCTAAAGTGTGTATATTGCAAACACAAACAAGGTGTGTTTGATGCAGATTGTCCATCTGGAAGGAGGAGATATCTCCACCCTAGTCTGTTTGTAAGAAGGACCTCTGAGTGTTTCAAACATATTTTGCTGAGCAAATGGTTGACAACGTGTCCTAAGGGACTAATTCACTTCATAGATTTTAGGATCTGGGGCTATGGGCTTTTATGGATTTTGGATTGTGGTCATAACTATCTTGCTTTATTTATATGCTGATAGGCAGGTCTAGCGGTCCATCAGTTGAACAGCTGCACCACATTCAGGAAACAGCCAACAAGACAACAAAAGGCACTCTATTTCCTAATTATTATTACATCAGTCCCAAAGCTCAGTAATGCTGACAGTATATTTTTGAGATGATTTCATAATTTAAGTATTGAATTTTGCTCAATTTAAAGTTGAACGGGTCCAAGATGGTTTCTAGTCCGGTCTCTCAGAGGCTAGGCCAGATTCGGAGGGCACACATTGGAACAGTTGAGTGAAACTATGCGAAACATTTGATGCGTTTAGTAAGCAACAATTCCTGTATAGTTTGCCTTTAACATGAACTTGGTTTATAAGACTTGCTTGAGATTAACTTCCACTAACAATCATTAAATACAGCAAAGAAAATGAACAATTATCATTCATTATTTCAGTCCAATCTGAAATAATAATTAAGTGCATTAATTAAACTCCCACAATGTGGCTACACAGGGTGACAACATTAGCCAGGCAGAACTGGTAGCAGGACGGATGAAATTTGAGATATACAATACAGTTCATATCAGCAAAACCTAAGACTGAAGAACCTTGAAAGAGACACTGAGTGTGCACTGCTGAAGTGGCACAGGTCACAGCAAGGTACCCTGCGGTGCTGCTGGAAACACTGAAATGGACTTGGGGCACCCACAGAAAGAAATGCACTGTTGGCAAAAGCCCCATGACGTTGATGAATGTTGTCCTCCGAGTGTTAGGTAATATTCTCTGATGAGATGCAGCGTGTGCTCTTGCCCACAAGGTTGTGAGAACAGCAACAAAAGTGATGACGTGAGGGTGTGGGAGCCAGTACAGCAAGGCCACGGGGGGAGGGGGGAGGAGTCACGAGAGCACTGATAGAAACGATTTATGCCATCGCATCTGGACAACAGACATGAAATACAGTCACCTAGAGCAGTTCTTATTCCTTGGGCGGGTCTATTTTAACAGTTCCCCCCCTACTGCACTTTAAGCTCCACCCATTTGAACATGTTTTGAATGAGCAAACAAAAGAAGAGTTTACAGTTTACAGTATACTATTGCGTTTTTAATGTGGCATAATTTCCGTACACAGATGTGGTCTGACTATAGACAGAAAACTATAAGACAAGCTCCTTATACTCCACAGCATGGTTGCATTCCCATATGAATTATTGGTGTCTTAATTAATTCCTTGTTCTGCCTTCTTGGAGTTTGTGCAGGCAGAATTTGACAAATTCATTGTGTAAGGTGTTATTGACTGATTAAAACAACCAGTGATACCAGTGTTATTCCCCAAATGTGCATTTTAACACAAGCAATGTCAGAGCAACAGCCTGACTCTTCACTTGATGTCTGCTATATGAAATACAAAAAAGCTTTCGCCAGATGATGGAATGAAAACACACCAAGTTTACATTTATTTGCAAATAACAAAAATCGAAAGTATGGACTTCTGTTTGAGCACTCATCTGAAGCGCTGGTTCGATATCAGGGTTGTTTCATTTAGCGTGACAGGAAGATCGCTCAAAAGAAGCTTTGAGGGAACACAATAAAACCGATTATCAGGCAAACTTTCATATACCTAGAAAAATGGATTGTCTGCATATCTGCCAGAGGAGAGGTGTGTTACAGTATGACCTGTGCAATCCTCAGAAATTACTTTAATAACTATAAATTATTGGATTAAGGTGAATAATTTTTTCTTTGTATTATTTTACTCAGAAAATACACAGCGGATACACTGTCAATAAAAAAAGAAGCACTAGAACAGAAGTTACAAGAAAGTCTTCTCTGTAAAATAGAAAAGGGTGAGTCACGAGGTGCTTCAGTGCCTTCTTGTGGCCACTTGCCATTTCTTCCTCTTTCTCACTAGTGTATCACTTTCAGTAGCCACAAATGTAAATTACAGACCATGAGATATACTATGTAAAATAGATTACTTTAAGGCCAATCTATTTTTTCCCCCTGTAATGCTAACGAATTACTCTGCATTCAGATAAGGCTTTATCTTTAATCACAAAGTCTCCACACCGCTTCATGAGCAGTAGGGGATGTTTAAAGCAAACATGAAAAATGATCCCTACCATTTCCAGGAATCACCATTAAGCTGTGTTTCCTCCGTATCATAGTTTTTTTCCCCTACTATTGCTTTCAAGAGAAAATTACCTCTCTGGCTCTAGACAAGGGAAGATCATTCATCTTACTAATACCAGAGGTGAGTGATCATGAAGTGTGGAGACTCCAGCGGAAAAGTTGGGACCCGATAGTATCAATCATCATCACCATGCCTGGAAATGGAGATCTCTCGCCACACACCGCACAAAGTAAGAGAGACAAACAAAAAGCTATCAGCTCAACTTCTACTAACTGTGCTCATTAGTTAGATGCGTTGGTCATCATTTCACACAGCACCTCGTCAATTGTTGCTGCGGGAATATAGCGTCCATCAATCCCATGCAGATTTGACACATTCAATCACGGAGGGTGTGAGTGAGTAGGCATAGCATTTGATTAAGATGACAGCTTAATGAAACGAGGTGCAACACACTTGACCTCTCACATTCATGCCACTTTGGTGGAGTGCGTGTTAGGACTGATTTAATCTGGTGACCATGTTAGATACTTACTACACACTGAAATACTGCTGACTTTGCTTCCTCACATTTTGCACTACTGGTTTGGATCCTTCTGGTCTCTGCTTTGAGTTCAACGCAAATGTCTGCATGCTAACATGCTTGATGCAAGAATTACCCTAGCGACTAGTGGACTTTTCCTTACTATTAGCTCTTCTCCTCGTACTTGCTTTAAGTCACTGAATGTCCCGATCCGGTTTACAACACCAGAATTGAATATCCGCCTGCATGCCCTTTCGTCTTGCCAAACATCGTTGAAGCAAACAACTAATATTGGTAGCAAGAGCAACACGTTTACTGACTGCTTTGTTACACAGAGATCAGAGGAGAGGAAAGAAATAAGCACAAAGGACAGTACATGACAGCAAAATGCAGTAAAGACCCGCACTGAGCTGAAATGAAACTAAAGTCACTATTTGTTCTGTTACTGCATCAATGCAGAATCATTCATCTCTGCATCCCGATGCATCCTATAACGGAGACATTTCCACACCTCTGCTAGCATGGCCTCAAATGGTGAACATAATGTACAACATTTTATTCCATGGTGTTTTTATGTAACAGAACAGCATGTGTGGTTCACATTTCCCCAGCGTTCTCGTGGCAACAGCAAATGGACAGTGAAAAATACTCAAGGGCCAAAGGTCATTGCCATAGTAAGCAGAGGTAAATCTCATCAATTTAATATGCTTCATAAAGCCACATCCTGGCAGCAACATAAAACATGAGAACAGATGCTCATTAAAATAAAATACATAGAGTACCAAAAGCAATATTATGGTGCATACCATATACCTGCTATACAGTTTTTTATACTGTACAATGAGCAGTGATGAAGGCCTGAAGCCTGGTACAGTAAACTGAATCCCAATGTTATCAGTCAGAGACATTCGGGTGATTTGGCAGGTTTCCGAGGAGGGGCACAAGTATCAGTGTGGCAGACTGCCCACATATCCGTCTTAATTTGCTTTTGCGACAGGTGCAAGTATGTGGAAATGTTATCCCAGCCACAGTGACTGCCATCATCTTTAATGGATGTCACACTCAGGTGGCCCAACAACAGAGATGTGATTAAAGGCAATCATATCCTACTAGAAAGCTGACTCCTTTAAATGTGTGTGTAACAGCAAAAGCAGGAGAAGCAAATCTATTGTCCGCTTATGTGAATTGTTGCATGCACGTAGACAGTAGACATAAAACAGACATACAGCTTATGTGTTTACATGTTTGTTTCAATGAAGTTTTCCAATGTGACACTTAAAGTGACAGACACTGCATTTCTGGTTTCCCAAGCAGCACTACAGCCACACAGATCTTCAGCAGTGACCTCTTATGACCATTAACAGTCTCTGTTTAATTTTTCATTTCAGTCAGAGCTGTAAGCCGGCAATGAAGAACTCCTTGTGGCACTTCACAGTAACTAGTCAGACTCTAGTGATGACTGGGAGTCTCTCAGTATTAAAAGTCTAAACAACACACTGCTATGACAGACACAACTAACCACTGGGTTTTCAGTAACTCATAGCCTTGTAGTGAGAGTTTACAGGAGAAATATACAGTGCACTGACACACCACAACACTAGATTTGCCATCAAAACACACAACTGAAGGTGTTTTTGTGTTAATACCCATGACAACATCAGTGGCCCAGTTCGCACATAATGAGGGAGGCTTTCTTTGTGTATCTCAAAATTCTGTCTCTGTGTTCCTCTTTCTTGTTGTTTTTTTTTTTTTTCTCTCTCTCTCTCTCTCTCACTCTCTTTCTCTATCTCTCTCGCTCCATCTTTCCTTCATAATAGTGGTTCAGATCAATAGAGGTAGCCTCAGGCGAAGACCTTTGCCTGAAAACCAATTGTTCCAGGAACTCTGTATACAAGCACAGCCAGGCTGTTTTCTGTGAAGCCTGTCTGATTTTTGCATCCAACAAAATGAGCTGAATTTGACATTTGCTTTAGTGAGAAAGACAACATGTTTATTTTTGCTTAATGCCACAATCATGTCATGGATACATAATGTTTGCAATAACAGCAAGGTAGTTGAATAACACGTTGATGAATATAAATAGTTCAAACTTTTTGGGAAAAACTTAGCCTCACTTTGTGGACTAGAGTTAGATGAGAAGGGTGGATACCAATCTGATGTCTGTTAAGTAAATAAGAGGCTACAGCCAGCCTAGTCACACACATTACTGCCATTAAAACCCCAACTTGTCATTTAAACACTTCCGTTTTTCCCAACATCTTTGGATGGTTAGCTTAGCTTAGCACAAACAGCTGCCCTGTCCCTTCAGAAGACTAGCGGCAGGTCCTGAGTCTATTAACAACAATTGTAGACGTAAACGTGAAAACAGAGCTTCAAAGTAAATATTGGACCAGTGTTTACCTGAGGGGGAACTGAATGGTGGCAGGTAAACATCACTCCACTATAACTTTATAGTTGTTTGCTGCTATATTATTGTTCAGAATGTTAAATACAGCTCCTTTCAAATTTGGCCCAGAAAATAGAGGTTGGTGCTTAGATAACCAGGCAACCCTTTTTGAACCCACATTCAACTGCAGCAGGATCAGAGAGCAGTTTCAACTGTACCTGCCTTCCAAATCTGCTCTTAGACCAAACAGCCACAGGATGATACTGTAAGGCTAATGCAAACTAGAGATCCATGTGAAATTATGGAAACCGCTCTTACATTGTACTGCATAATGTGCTGACTCATTGCACCCCTCTCGCTCTCTGGCGCACACACAGAGTAACCTGCGTTAGGGGGCGAGAAAGAAATAGTGGCGTTCATTTCTTTTATGACACAAAAAACGTTCACCGTCCAGTTATCCAAAATTAGAGATAATGTACGGATGAGTAAAGGACATGGGGACCCGTGGGAGCAGATATCACAGGGTCAATTCACTTTAAGTTTAGCAATTTAGCCACCAATTTTCTTTAACATGCCAGATCCCTTTTGTAAGATAAAGTAAGTAATACCACGGTGTGAAAAGAACAGTGTAGAAATACACGATTTACACTTTTTTAAGTGGAGGGTGACTTTAAGCAGAGAAATATTATTATGTTCTTAAAGTAAATTAATGGTGTATAATCCAGAATAACACATTCTGGAGTAGTTTATTATTATCTATGACATTATTGGATTTATATTCTGGATACATTACCATTTCAGCAACATTTGTAGCTAATCGAGGTGAAGCTACTTTATATATTCCTGGGTAATCTAATCTTTAAAATGTATAATATTTTAGCTGTGGATTGTAGGTTGTGTATATATATATAATCTGATTATGTAAGTAACTAAAGCTGTTGGATAAATGCAGTTAGTAAAATGCACAATATTTATTAGAAAATGTGAAATACTCAAGTAAAGCTCACGTAATAATAAACATCTATAATAGAAGAACTACAGGTGATGATAACTACGTGGACTTCAGTGATATGCAGGAATATTACATTTGTTGTGGCAGACTGAGGCAAAACTGGATGCAGCAGGAATGGCACCCCAGATATATTTCTCATTGAGCTCTTGGAGCAGCAGGACGAGCTGCAGCTTTGATATAAATGGATTTTTCCATGGCCGTCTGGCCGTGATGCATCATTAAAAGGGGAGAATAAACCGGGGATCTTACTGGGCACCATGAGCCTATTATTATACTGTCACCCCTCACAGCTCTCCCCTCTATCCAGTTCCACTTCCCTACCAGGACCAAAAAAGTGGAGGAAGTAAAGGTAAATGAGAGAGAGGAGGGTTACTGCTGGTCAGTGGTGTTGTAGCAGGGTTAACTTACAGCAATGTAAATGCCTGACCATGTGTTATTTTGTGGCATCAGCAAAACACATTTTCCTGAATTATGCAGTTTCTAATATGGTTTTTGAGATAGGTGTTTAGGGTTATTGCGGTTGATGTTTTTCAGATCATTACAAGCATAATTAACTTCTTGGCCTAAATGACTCACCCAATGGGGTGACATATCTGGAACATTAGGGGTTAGGAATTGTGAAGGAATTGTGAAGGCTTTGCATGCGTCAGTGTGGTGCAAGGCTGTGATTATCTCCCGGTCTTTCGGGAGATGTAAATTGAGCTCTAATATTTTTTTAAGTTTAGAAGGTCATTGTAAATGAAAACAAGAGCAAGCATTCGTTTTGATTGTTCGCATAAAACCACATACACACATATAATCAAGCATCCCCCTGGTGAATTTCATTAGTTGACTGTTTTCCCCCAATGAGAGGACGAAATAAGGACTGTGTCATTGGCTTCCAAGGCTGAATAATTTGCGGACGCAGCTGGTCACTCACTGGGGAGAGAATTAAAGGCTAAAAATGGAAGCAATTTTCTTCCAAGATTAGCCTGTGAGGAAACTAAGAAAGATGAGTTTAATGAAGCTTAATGTCACAAAAATTACCCATTCGGTGCTTTGGCTGTGGCTTCTTCCTTAATCATTGTTAAAGTCATTAAATCTGTGATCAACATACAAGCCTGCAATTACTTTGCAAAAGAGCAGGAAAAAGAAGAAAAACAGAAAAAAAGAGTATAAAACCTTTTTCTAGTGCAGAAATGATCCACTGAAAAGACAGTAATGCTGTGCTGATAAGAAAAACAAAACATTGCCATGTTTCTCATCAATTATGTTTGTACTGACTGAAAACATGGAGAAAATGTAAACCTCATGTGCTGTTTAAGCATTCTCCCATTGTTTACCAAAGAGAGCCATCTACTGGAGAACTGCCTTTATTAAACTATTCAAACTCATTTTCATTAGCATGCTTGTATGAATAGATTTTTGTATTTCCAATAATAATTCTTCATAGAAAAATCACTTTAAGAGAATTAAGTTCATACTTTCTGTCACACCATAGACAGAAAAGTACTTTCAGTCAAGGTTTCTAGTCCTTGCCCCCCCCCCTCCATATCCATAGTCTTTATTTAGCCATTACTCAGACTCAAACCTTTGAATAAGTGGCTTTATGTTCTTGCAAGTCCATTAACTGATCCACAATACCCTTGACTCGTGGTTTCTCGTGGTTTTTCTAATAAAATGAAGAATGAAGGATTGGCAGTTTGCAATAGCCGATGTGACAGCAACCAGTTCAATGAAGGTCACTGTGATGGAAATGTGTTGAAGCACATTGTAACCAGTCATACATGGTACACATCATCCAGTCCAAGTAATGGCCAATTTCACGTAATATGTCAGGGCTTTCGATTGGTCAAGTAAGCAATTCCTTGTTCTGCTATATGGCTTTCATCCATACAGCGAGTGATTCAACAGCCCTGACATGGGTGGAGTTGGAGAGCACAAGGCCTGTTAAATGTTCAAAGTATGATAACACATGGATTCCTTGTGATTCATACAATGTCGCTGTCCTCATCACAGTTCTTTGTCTTCAATTGTGAAGCCTCTGACAAAAAAATAAAAATCATCACACATACTGTTGCCCCTCTTTTTCCCTCTGGCTCATTTTTCCGAAACGATTTTGGATCCTGTGCCAATGCAGCTGGTGATGTGTTTGGAAAAATAAGCATCTTTTCAAGGTGATGATGACCCTCACAGAGAAAAGGAAGGGAAGCCTCTGGAAATCCTATTATCCAGAGATATTTTATTGCCATCAGCAGTGCTGGCCCATCAGCGGCACAGCAACAGTTTCCAACAATTGCTCCCCCACTAATTCTATCGCTGTTGCCAGACTTGCCCAGGGTGTGGACATTAAACTCAATTTTCATCTGAAAGTGATTGCATAATGGTTGACAATGCAATTGAGGTAATGTGGGTGTTCAGGTATAAATACCAGGATAAGAGAAAAGTAAACTTAATTTGCGTGAATCATACAAAAGCAGGACAACCTTCATACCTTTTAAACATGTAAAGGAATACCTCATTTAGACAGTTTCCTTACTTAAGAATTAAAAGTGTTATTTAAAGAGAAGATGCTTTTAAAATATTAGTGCCTGTCCAGGGTTGTGGACAGGCACCAATCAATGTGAATGGAGCATCAGATTTTGTATTGGGGTAAAAATTCTCAGCAAAATGTCTGCAATTATCTATATCCCCCCTCGGATTAGTTAACAATGAATATGTAAAGAGTATGCTTCTGACTTAAAATAAGTCAACAAATGTTCCAATTGAAATATCTTTCCAATCCTTCTCTGTTTAACTCTGTCAAAATGCGAAAAAAAAGAAGAGAATTACAGGTAATTACAATTGAAAGGAAATCATTATTTATTTTATAAATACAATCAAAAAGTATTTATTTATTCAGAATTAAAGACAAAATAATGATAAGAATCTGTGAAATCGGCTTTCGAACTGTAATATTTTCTGCGTACAAACAATATCAATAAATACATTTCTGTTTTCTTTTTTGAAAATGTATAAATTATTATCGACCACTAAGAGGGGCACACTCTTTTCTCCCTATAAAAAGGTAGATATGCTCATATAACATAATCCAAGAAGATCATGCGGTACAGATATATGTTTTATTGAAATGTTAAAAGCTTATTCATAGTATAAGGCTTCAGTAATGTGTACTGAAATGCTTGTTGACTTTGCAAACAGTCACGTAGACTACTAAACTGATGAGAACAAACTGCTTCTGTTCCTCCATCCATACAAGTTTCATCTTCACCTGACCGTCTGAGTCCTGACAGTGGATCAGGAAGTGCTCACCATCATAGTCATAGGAGACAGGCGTCTTCTCTAGCTCCATGGAAACCGGAGAGCTGACACACCAGAAAGGTTTCTTGAATTCGTCCAGTAGAGTCAAACTCATGATGCAGCAATTCTGGTAAGAAGTTGAGGAATAAACTAATGTCAGGACCTCTTTTCTGGACTATCGTTGTTGTGATTTCATTGGGGTTCCATTAAGTTTGTATTCTTGAAAAAAGTGAAAACTGTCAAAATGCATGCTGAAATCAGAGATAACGATTGTATTTGCCTTAGCCAGGAGATAAGAGAGAATTATCTTAAATGAAGTCAGTAACATACCTGAGATGTTTGAGGCATGCATTTCTTTCTTCATATAACACATAGTGAAAATAGTGTGTAAGTAGCCAACAGCACAGGCTGTACCTTCACTGAGCCCTGCAGGGCCTCACCGCTCCAGGGAAGGTTGATGCTGCTGGGTAGAGGTGTGTGCTGCGATAAGATTGTCCTGCTAATGGCAGTCAGCTGGATTAGGCCATCACAGATCTGAGCTGGTAAAAGACAAAAACATGTGACAAGTAGATCAAAAACATTTGAAATTAGTGTCAGGTCACTTGATTAGTGGAGGCTTAAAGCATCAAGTCATTCAATCTATGAGCTATATAATGAGCCTTAAATACAATTAATGTTTCAATGACCATAGCTAATAAAGGTTATCTCAAATTTAAAATGCAAAGGTTTTATTTGTCACATGCAGCAATGTGTGTATTCGTATATAAAATTTTTAAAATGTACATATATCAGAGTTGAAATGCATACTGTACAAATATGGTAATGTGCAGGATGCTATGGAGGATTCACAGAGGACAATGTGCTAGCTGGACAAGGCAGAAGATGTAGATGTTTACTATCCTGATGGCCTAGGAAACAATGCATTTTTAAAGTCTGTTTTGGGCTACAGAGGCATTATAACCATATGTAGAATGAGAAAAAAGACTAAGCAAACTGATTATAGACATTTTGCATTAACCTTGCTCCGTATTCCTCTAAAAATGACTGTACATATGAGTCCCACCTGCTCTAATTAAAAATAGTTTTTTAATGACCAATTCAGCCCATTATAGAGTGTGACTTAGTGAATATAAGTATAAATGAATTACTTCTTCTGCAGAAAATCTGGGGGAAGCTTCCGGACATGATCTCGCTTGCGGTGTTATGGAGAACAATGTGTAGTTGGTAACCATGGAGACCGTATTCAGAGTCAATGTCATCAGTAGGGGGTTTGATTATTGGCTCCACGTAGGGGCTGGAGGAAGAAAGAAAAAAAGGGAAAATGAAACTGAGACTATAGAGAATAATGAACATATTAAGGAAAAGGTAATTCATTAAGGAAGTATTTCAGAGGTTTATTACTTGTGTGTACTGGAATCATGATGTTAAATTAGTTCTCACATGAAACCAGAAGAGGGGGCTATGTCCACACCATGCTGAAGCGCTAACTCACAATAGGTGAGCACTATCAAGAATGCTGTGTAGTCGTGCTGATATTTTGTCTCTCCTCTCAGAGGATCAATGAAGCACCTTCAAGACTACACAGCAACTCCAGTACTAAATATCACATATGTTGGATAATTAATTCATTTTTATTTTCAGATGCAGGGAAAACAAAATATGGACACTTGTTTTTGTCCCAGTTCCAAACATATGTGGTTTTGTCCCTTTTAAATAATGTCTACGTGTGACTCCTCATTACAGGATTTCTTTAGGCTAGAGGGGTGATAGTATCCACTATTTCATGAGAAACACAGCAAAATATGAAGAAAATATACATTGTTTTGTTTAACAACTTAATCTGTTAATCTTTTATTTCATCCCTGGGGCCCTTCAAGTGGCCTACAACCTTCTATTGACAATGACTGATTAAGCCAATTGGCTTTTAATTCAAACTAAACACTACAGAAGCAAATTCTCCAAATAATTTCCCTGTGTGTTTAAAGCTCTGCTAATAATAGTCAACTGCTTGCAATTAACACCTGCACTGTGTTTGTGTTTCCTTCTGGCAAATTATTAAAAAAAGTAACTGGTGTAACACATAACTACATCTATATATAAAAATGAGGTATAGTCACATTATTCATTATAGTGGTGATATACAGGTGCCAGTGATGCTGACGCATCAAATCTCACCCTGCTGTGCATCACAGATGGGTCACATCAGGGGCATCAAATCAATCTCATCCTTTGAATCTGAAGCCCTAACCATCTGATAGTGATACACTGCACGCCATGGAACCATGTGAGCAAAAAAAGATGCCTGTTCAAGTGCAGCCTACCAAACTGAAGATCCCTGGATGCTTCTTTCCACCAGCCTGTGGAAGTGAAGGGTGAACATGACAAAGGCAACTGAGGACTGGTCCTGCAAAGAGAGCCATCACTTAAATTTCATGTAAATTCTTGTCATTTTTAAAAAAAACTACCAATCTAATTATTTCAGCTTCTAAAAAGCCAAAGCAGCCTGTGAAGTAGTTACCCTCCAGACACCGATGATGATGCCGGGCTGTAGCAGCTTCAGTTCAACCAGTCTGTCCTGGCCAATGACCTGCGCGCTTTCAGTTAGAGCCTGCATGTCTAACTTGGCCATGAGGGACCTCCAGCCAGGTCTGACAGAGTGGACAAAGAAAACAGTTGGATTCACTGAGAGAAAATAGGAAGCAGAGACATAGAGACATATATATATATTATATATATATATATATATATATATATATATATATATATATATATATAGAGAGAGAGAGAGAGAGAGAGAGAGAGAGAGAGAGAGAGAGAGAGAGAGAGACAGAGCGACGGACGCCGGCTGTCTCACTTCTTCAGGCCGGGGCAGTTGAGGGCTATCCTCCTGACACCGTGGAGTTGAAGGGTGGAAATCTGCTGGTAGTTGGGCAAGCAACCTCCTCCGCTCCAGCACAGAGTCACAGCAGTCTCACAGAACTGGGACCAGATCGGCTCATGTGTGCACTCGTGCCCCGACTTATCAGACACTGTCAGCTCCCAGGTGACGTGCAAGTTTCTAGAATAAGATAACACGACGCAGGGTTATAGCAAAGAAGATATGACAGATATTTCAAAATAAAAGCATGTAAAACTATTCATAATGTAGGGTAAGGGAGACCAGAAATCTGAAATTAACTCGCTTCATACACTCACTAAATAAAATGAAATGCAACGAATGAAATGAAAGCACAGCTGTTGTGAAAAATCTCTTGATCCAGTTCTGTCTGAAATGTGATTCAGGGCTGTCCCTATGATGCAGCCGGTGTCTTGCTGCGGCACCATCCAATATCAATTAAGTGGAGGAACAAAGCTAAAAACTGGAGCAGCCCAGGAGGCCCCACATGACCCTGGGGATTTCTCTCTGCATTGTCTGTGTGTGTGGTGTCTTGTGAAATGATTATTACCAAGATAAACTGCATGCTCCTCAGCGTCTCTAACAGACAAACCCCCCACAGGGAATTGTCTGAGTTGGTGGGAGGCAGGAGGAAGGGGAGGGTATGTGTACATGAATGTGTGGGTGTGTGTGGGTGTGTGTGTGTGTCTGTTGCAGATGAGGAGTTGGGGGGGAGCTGAGTAATTTATTTCAACAATTCAGACAGCTTCTGCAAGGAACACAATTATTTCGACTTCCCCTCTGTACCACAGCGACTGCCACAGAACTCAGAATTGAGTGCTGCACAGCCTCTAATCAGAGGTTATAAAAACACAGCAGAAACAGCGACGAGGGAGCTTTCTCCTGCGTGCTGGCATCCCCCTGAGCAGACATCTCGCTCAGACAGAGACCTCCTTTCTCACCTTTAATAAGAAAGTGTCATTAAGTGCGATATGAAAAACAAACACCGCTTTGTATTTGATAGCCAGCGGCTTGAACTGTCCTCTGGTCTCTACCTTTGAACTTTCTTGACAGGATGGATCTCCAAAGTTTTACTGTTTGCTAACCACAAACAAGGCAGGGGTTCGCATGATACCTCAGAGAGACGCTTCCAATTGTAAAACAGCAATACACACCAAACAGATGGCAGAATACGGCATACAAAGTATAATCAACTCCTTTTGGCTGAAATAAAGTAAAGCAGCACACTGTAAAAGATTTAACTACATGACAAGGATTCCCAGATAAATAATTATTTTTTTTTTTTTTCTAACCTCAGTAACTAAGGGACTCAAATGCTTCAAAATACACAGTAAGCACTCAATTAGCTTAACTCCAAGACAACACTTGACAGTCTACTCAAGTGTCTGGTAAGTGAAATCAAGTGCCTGGTACATATAACAAACCATACACCTCAGGTATTTCATCTAAGTGGTTTTCAAAAGCAGTTTCTTCCTCTCTCCATCTCTTACCTGAGGACCCGCTCTGTTTGGCTGGGCAGCCCAGTGTGACGGCTGATGAGTCCGAGATGACTTTTCCACTTGTTCATGTCATATGCGTCCACAGTTTTGAAGTGCAGCCACTTCCAGTAGCCCGCGGCCCGATCATGCACCTCCATTGTGGCCATCTTCAGCAGCAGCTCGTCCATGCACTTAGGTTTCCGCTTTTTATTCTTGCCTAACTGTGCTATGTATATCTTTTTCCACAGAACACTGAATTGATGGTATTGGAAAGTATAGAAAGGGGAGAGGTCACTGTGAGTGAAGACAACTTAAAATGATTAACAGACAAATTATTTATTTATATGAAATAATGCCTGATATGCTTATTTGTCACATTTCTGCCATTCTAAAATGACTTCTCTGACTTGTTCTTTTATGCAAATGTTCATTCTGATAAAAGCTTAATTTCCTGTTAAAAGTGCTTCTCAGAGGTTACATTTCTGACTATATGTATAATTAAGGTTTTGCCGAAATTATGCTTTGAAAAGTTAAATATGATTTTGTATGTTTTATAAGCCATAAAAGCAGAAATTCAAAGGAAAGTAGTCATTTTGAGCAATACCCAGAAAAACGTTGCGTCACATGACATCACATAAGGAAGTTGGTTTCCTGACAGCTCAGTGTGCAGTAGCAGGTGGCAGTGGTTCTTTTTTCACTGGTTTTAGTTCCAATGGCTCCATTTTCAATCATTATAACTGCACAAATTACAGCCTGTCACGACATAGAGCTGAACCTTGAACATTAGTTTCTATTGTAAGTATCATTACTCTTTTCAGTTTTATACAATTACTTCTATTTTTCACAGCCTAAAACATTTTAGAGAGTTAAGCTACCCACAAGCTACAAGTGTAGATATCTCTGTACAGTATATAATATATATATAATCCAGTTTCTACATTATTTTCCCAGGCGTCAATTCATGTGGGACGCCAATTTAAAAGGTAATCTGGCACCCTTTTAGCCTTTCTGTTTTTAGCTTCTAAAATGTAAATATTTTTAGTAAGTTAATAAGTTATATGATAGTAAAGTCAATGTCTTTGGGGTTTGGATAGTTGGTCACTTTGGGCTGTGCAGTATTTAAGACCATATAATTAACAGAGAAACTGACAAACGGATTAATCTTTTATTAAAATAATCCTTAGGTGCTGCGTTTTAGTGGACCGGCCGAATTTTCAAGTTTCAAGAAAATAAGCCAAAAATACTTTCTTTCTGTCGGATTGAATTCCTAACTGATGTATTTAATGTTATGTGTATGTTGCATTAACAAGACCTGGTTGGTACTTACTCATCATTGGCAAGCTGGTAGAAGAGCCTATTGACGTGGCCGATGCTGAAAAGAGCGGAGGCATCTAGGCAGGATAGAATCTTCATCAGGATCTCAGATGGCAGTCTATGGAGAAAGGTAATTAGACATCACTACAAGGAAGTGACACCGGTGTTTTCATGCCACCTGTTGTTCAACATGCAGTTCTTCAGAGGCACTGATGTATGAGACAAATGAGCTCTCGACAGGCTACTTGGCAATCTGATCATGTACTTCTGGCAACAAAATGAAATGACCCGTGTGTGTGTTCTCATTCAGTAGATTTGGGATAAAACAAACACAACATTAACTTCAGTATTCTCTGTTTCGTAAAGTGCTCATATAAAAAAATGCACCTAGATAACAAAGCAACAGAAGAGGGTGTTACACACTTTACACTTCCAGTAAGTCCATCACATTTGGTCGCATAAAATTCTGGCATCAGAAAAAAGACCCTTCTCAATATGCAGGACGTGATGAATTAAAGTGTGAATTACATTAAATCTCAAATCACAAGACACCAATGTTAGATCTTTTATCTTTTGTTGGTATAAGTATATTTGTTCCTTTTTAAAAAATGCTGGAAAAAAGTCGTTCTACATATTTTTTAATGAGAAATATTGATCTGGTGTGTCAGGTTGCACCTGTCCTGCTTAATGATGCCAACGCCATCTAATTCAGTCTCTTGAGTATGTAATCTATTCATGTTCACATTACGTGCCTGGTCAATCACTGACATTGCACTGCATATCAAACAACCCCATGAAAACACTTCTGAAATGAGACACAAAATAAATAAATAATGTTTGATGTCTATTCGAGCTTTAAAATCCCAATCACTCAAATACCTGTCAACATAGAGATATTGGATTGAGTAGTTTTTTTTTGTATTTCTAACAAATGTCAAAAGGTAGTAGAGTTGATGAAAAGCAACACAAATCACAAGTTATAGTATATCCACAATTTTGCAGGTCAATTCGGACATAAGACAACACTGTGTTCATCTTAAACCAATGTCCCTTAAAGTCTAAAATGAAGTCTAAGATTCAGACCAAGGCCACCTACGATTTAACTCAATTATAATAGAAGAGAATGGCTCGTAAAGATTTTATCTTTATGCTGTCTATAGACTTCATAATATCCACTTTTCATGCAGAAAAGAATGGAGCTGAAAGGAGCAGTCGATTGATTTATGGGGGGATTGACAGAAAATGAATCAGTGACAATCTAAACTCAATTTAAAAGCAAAAATACAAAACATTCTCTCGTTCCAGAGTCTCCAATGGGACAAATTTGCTTTTTGTTGTGTCAAACAGCAGAGAGTTATTTGTGCGTCTTGAAGTAGTTTTAGAGTTCATTCTAAATAAATTTGAGTCTTAATAAATAACAGACAAAGACACAGTTGTAGTGATTGTGCTGCTACTGTCCGATGGTGTTTAATCACTATATTTACTACATTTAATGGAGACTTAGATTGCTTCACTTGAACATGTAATGAAGTGTCTTCCACCTCTATTGATTTTTGTTTTTGAGGCTGTGCTTTGATTGTGTTTTGCTGCAAACACGGTCCATAAATCCTTTTAGCTTGCAGGGCAATAAAGCCTTGACTTGGCCCTCACAGGTGAACAGTATGAGCATGTTTTCATAGATCACCTGTCCATAGAGTTCAGAGTGGACGCTGGAGACGACCTGTCAGCTCTTGATGACGTCATCACTGCCCGCATTCTAGAACGAACTGCTTTTGGTGCCGCCATGTTTTTTTTTTTACTTGACCTCTTTGAGTCAGATACAATAATTTATATTTTTTATATATATATATTTTTTTTAATCAAATCAATAAACCGTCGTTATGTAAACTGCATATGTTAGATAAACAAATATCGTCTGTTTTTTTTCCCCGTTTTTGTAGCCATCCATATGTCAGAGAATAACGCGAAACGTCGAATTTCTGAACTGTCCGCGTCCAGTCGCCATGGTGACGTCCAGTCACTTCCGCTTGAGGAAACTACTCTTCCGGTGGCGATATTTCCCTTCAAAATAAAAGCAGACAAACGAGCATAAACTATACTGTTATATTGTAATGGAGCAGCTTACATACAGTATGTATGAAATAATGTTGGACATGGTCTGCCAATTGTCGTTCTGCAACTAGGTCAGATTTTTAAAAAACAAAACTCTTGAGGACAGATAGCTGATGACATAATCAGGGTTATTTTCTGTTATTTAAAGATATGTAAACCTAAATGATGAAAACCACTCAATGACTGTCATCATCCTGTTGCAAAACAACAACAATAGTGTAACATGTGGTTTCCAAAATACTCACCAAAAGAGATTGATTGCATCTAACTTAGATAAGAACAAATCTTCAGTTTCACATGACATTGTAATAAACTGTTTGCATATGAAGATATACACACAAATGTTGCACTTTGTCTGCCTATAGGCTCAACCATAACCACAATATACCTAACCCTAATTCAAGTCTTACCCTCTAAAATGTTATGGTTTACCCTCAGGAAAGCTTACTTTTTTTCTTCAAATGAAACTGTCTTTGGTCTGACTAAACACATACACACACACACACGCATACACATGCACACACACACACACACACACACACACACACACACACACACACACACACACACACACACACACACACACACACACACACACACACACACACAAATGGGCAAGCAGGCAGATGGACAGAAATATATTTGTTATAAAGTGGGTATTTTAAACCTTGTAAATCATATGGTCTTGTGAGCAAGCAGGATGGGCCTCTTCTGATGTTGAGGAAATGTATGCATAATATTGTTAACAGAAGTAGGACAAACTGTAATAGGTTGTGACAGCGAGATCACTAACAAATGACCCCTGCATTAAGCAAATCCAAGTCAAAGGTATTCTGCTAACATACTGTATACGCAAGTGTCATTTGTACAGAAAAACAAACAAACCATACTGCAGTCGTTTTCTTTGTAAAAGCCGATGGCTCCCTTTAAGACCCACCACATAATCGACCTCCCCGTTCCTGGAAGCCAGTAGGCTCTGCTAGCTGTCAGGGAAAATAACCATAACACTCTTCTCAGTCCAGCCGATCAGCTTGCCTGATGGAAATGAAGTCCCTTTTAGGGCAAAGGCAGCCCCTGGTATGGCAATGCCATGTACATGTAGGCCACATCCCTTTTCCTTGCATGTCCCCCGTAGTTGACATTTGATGTTTTCTGTAGCTATGTGTCCTTCTAAAGGCCTGGGGTCAGTTGTGGCTCTTGGATACCTGATGTCACTCTTCCGCATGGCTTGTCAGCCAGCTCTGACAGTGCAATGTTTGTCAAATGGGGCTGGGAAAGGGAGAAAGGATCCACACAATTAAGGCTAAAATAAGGTCTCTGCAAGTTGTGTATCATTATACAAGGGCGTTGCATGTACTTAATGGAGGAAGAAGGAATGATTTGGTTTTGTCCTCTCCGCCTATCAATTTGCTAGCATGTATTCAAAATGCAGCTTTGATTAATTATGTTCAAAGAAAAACAGACTTTACTCCCACTTCTTTCTTGAGCTGATGAAGTTGAAGACAGTCCATATACAGTGGCCTCCCCTGCAGATGTGAGTGCCATGCATAATGCAGCCAGTTAGCATATCTTTGCGTAGGTAAATGACAGCTCATTAAAAGGTCTAACGTGAAAGTTCACCCCTTATGAGGCCCACTCTCAAACTCTTCAGAGGTGTGGAGCACTGATAAGGACCCTCTACACGGCTCTTCAAAGGGATGATGACATGTCAAGAATTTTTAAAAGAAAGGCCAAGGGTGGTACAGTGAGGTGCAGGACATTCTCTGTGAAGTGGGCATTTTCTGAAGTGTCACCTGCTTTCAGCCAGCTTATGGAGTGTTTGTTAAATGTGATGTGCATGTGAAATGATTTGCTGATATGCCAGTACAAACCAAGTAAAAGAAACATGCCGGCCAGAACCCCCACATACGTTTGGGCGGCTGTGGCGTAGTGGAGAGCAAGGTAGTTCTCCAATCAGAGGGTCAGTGGTTCAATACCCGGCTTCAGCAGTCGATGTGTCCTTGGGCAAGACACTTAACCCCAAGTTGCTCCTGAAGGCTTGCCATCGGTGTGGACTGGATGATGAATGTTAGTTAGAGTCTGATGGTGGCACCTTGATGGTAGCCTGTCATCAGTGTGTGAATGGGTGAATGATATGTAATATACTACTGACTGTAAGTCGCTTTGGATAAAAGCGTCTGCTAAATGACTGTAATGTAATGTTTGTTATTTTATTCACACTAGTGCTTACATTTCACTTCTGGTAAGCACTCTGCAGATGTAACATCCGCCACTGGATGGCGCACAAGTATCTTTATTTGACTTATTATAAGCTCGCTTGTTTAAAGTCTCAAATGAGTAACATACAGCCTACATGCATGCTGAATGTAACATGCAACAGCAAGGTTATCCTCTGCAACCCGCATTCATTTCAGAGCAATCAGGGTAGAGACGTGAGAAATCCACAGCATATAAATGATATGACAGCAAGTGATGTCTGGCTTCCCGAGGGGACCCTGAGAACCACAACACCCAGCTGATTAACGTGTAAACAAACCAGTCAGTCCACACATGTGCTCTTAATTGCAGGATACTTGTGAGGAGTGTTGTTGCAGAGGCTACACACAGAGAATGGGCGTGTTGTCCCTCGGAGAGGAGCCCAGAGGAGAGACTCCTGCTTGTTCAGCACCGCCGATCTGAGCTCTCAGTTCACAGTCTGCAGACACGGAGAGCATACCAGCGGGATGGACTGCACAGGTAGGTCTGATTTACCTTTACTCACAAGAAATGACCAAAAAGTGCTTGTTTTAACATAAATACCAATTAGAAAGAGAGGGAAAGATAAGTGTAATATCATTTCCATTCCACACTATAATGTGTTGTTGCGCACAGTTATTGGAAACAACCTGCACTGGCACACTTGAATCGACCAATAATTAGAAAATATGTGTTACTACAAGATTGTAGATGTTGTCATATATATATACTGACATTATGATATATTTTTTTTACGCACATAGACATTTTACGCACACAAGTTTAATGACTAAACTATTTGGTTTTCCTACTGCTGTCTGATATGAACATTTTCATTTTTTATCTCAGGATTCGCAACAACAGTTGTCTGAATACTCTCCCAAAACCAACTAAGGAGGGAGGGAAGAGTCGGAGTGCGTCTTTTGTGTCAGAGGGTCTTTGAGAAAGAGAGAGAGAGAGAAGGTATCAAGTCTGGACCGGGTGATCTTGTACTAACAAACCTCCAAGGGGCTGAATCAGTCCGACCATGGTGCCAGCATGCTGCCCGGGACCCTGTGCCACACTGGCCCTGGTCCTCCTCTTGGGACCCGGCTTGGTTTCATGCCTCGGCCAGAACGACACGGAGCCCATCGTGCTGGAAGGGAAATGTCTTGTGGTCTGCGACTCCAACCCTTCTTCTGACGGAGGGGTCACCTCTTCACTGGGCATATCAGTCCGATCTGCTGGGGCAAAAGTGGCTTTTTCTGCCGTGCGTGGAACCAACCATGAGCCGTCAGAGATGAGCAACACGTCCATGACCATCTACTTCGACCAGGTCAGATGTTTTTTTAATTTTATTTTTATTTGACCTTTATTTAACCAGGAAAGTCCCATTGAGATTAAAAACCTCTTTTTCGAGGGAGTCCTGGCCAAGAGGCAGCAACAAATAACATATGTACACTCACAATATTACACTCACAACATATAGACAAAAATTAAAATGATAAAAAACAGTTACAAGTAAATTAAAATTCATAAAAAACATCTACAAGTAAAAGAAGTGGTCTGAAATGCTCTCATCGTAGATTTAAAAGCGTTCAAAGAAATCATTTCGGTTAATTTAAAATCTTTTTGCAGCCAGTTCCATGTGGTGGGAGCAGAGTGGACGAATGCCCTTGTTCCAGATATGGCCAAATATCACAGCTCCAAAACCAGTTTCTCTTTTTTTTTCCCTACAATATACGTGCCATATATTCTTGTTTAAGGTCATGTTTCATTGATTTCCCATCACTGAGATCTGAGTATTTCTAACCTAAAGAGCACAATGCTGTTTCCTTTGAAAATGGCCCCATTCAGGGATGTGCTGTCAAAACGAATGATCATCCAAAGCAGGATCATTGATTTAGGCCTGTGCCGGATTAACATGTGCATTGTGTTGCTTTTACTGGGATGTTCCATGTAGTTGTTTTTTGGATACGCATCACAATGGGAATCATCCCAAAATAAGAATGAAGCCTTAAAACATTTGGCATCCCAGACTGATGCGCCTCTCTGGAGGAGAAACAAATCCTAAAAGCAGATGTTGTGTTCAGTGAAGCATGCATGTGGAGAATAAATAAAGTTCTGCTCTTCTTGTTCACAGGTTTTAGTGAACATCGGCAACCATTTCGATCTCAAAGCAAGTGTGTTCCTGGCTCCAAGGAGGGGGATCTATAGTTTCAGCTTCCACGTTGTGAAGGTCTACAACAGACAAACCATACAGGTGAGCAATGATTAAGCAGTCAGGATTCAATAGAGAATAAGCATGAGCTGACCTCTGACCTCTCCTGCAGGTGAACCTGATGCAGAATGATTATCCGGTGATATCAGCCTTCGCAGGTGACCAGGACGTTACGAGAGAAGCAGCCAGCAACGGAGTACTGCTGATGGTTGAACGGGAGGACCGGGTCTCTCTGAAGCTGGAACGGGGCACCTTAATGGGCGGATGGAAATACTCCACCTTCTCAGGCTTTCTGGTCTTTCCTCTATAATCTAAACTGCGAGGATCCACGTCGCAGGAGACTCTGCTTAGGATGAGGAACAAAAAGAAAAAAAAAGAAAAAAGAAACAAAAAAAACATGCCATTTATTTTCAACTTAAATACCTGTCAGCCAAGGAAGCCGACGAATATCTGTATACCTACACTCGTCCACTATCTAGTCAAATATGAACGTTTCCTTGGAGTTTCATATATTCAAATCCATCAGTCAACTTTAACGCAATCTGGATGATTAAACTTATTGATCGGCCAGCTTGTCGGAAATGTGGATTTTTTCTTTTTCTTGCTTGGGAAACAAACTTTGCCAACAGACAAACAGGTTAGTACCTGGGAAGAAGTGGAAGAACTTACGTCCTGGACATGCCGAGTGTGTTAAGCTCTATTTTATGTTTGTATAGCCTTAAAGAATATATGGTTTTCGTCCAAGTGAAGTATATGGAATTATGGACAACCAGAGAAGAAGTGCTTTCACGCCCAAGGCATTTTTTTGCACGAATGGAAGTTTTTACTTTATGTTTTGTGCTGTCAATGGTGTTGCGTTTGGATGCTGAACATATTGAAAATAAGCCAAATGTAGGCCGCCGACGAGTTTATTAAAAAGAGAAAAAAGGCGACATATTTCAGCCACCGGAGACGCTTTAGAGACCTTTTATTAAAGGATAATGATATCATTTATAAAGTACATATTCACATTATTGTGTGTTCTACATTTCGGAATCTGCGTAGCTTTGACTGATTTAATGTTCAGTGACGTTGCTCACCCAATGTACATTGTGGAAATAATAGAAGAATCCCTATATGTCCCGCTTAATAAAAGATATTGTATTGTATAGGCTAAGCGCATTTATCACTGTTTATTCACAGGACTTTGCACTTAAAGGGAAAACAATGCTTGTTTAGCAGGAGTGAGAGTTTTGTAAATTGCGTTAAGCCAAACCAAAGGCCTCAGGAGGAAAACAGACAGTCGCTGTCCGAGGTGCTGAAGTATGAAAAGAGATGCACTGATGTTTATAGAGTAACATACATGGAACGGAACCACTGAGCATTAAGTGCAAATCTAGAAAAATACAGAGAAAACGCCTCCGTTGATGGAGCATAAACGCTCCCCGGATCAAGCAAACAAAACCATGTGATTCTCCATTACCGTGGATACGATTCATACGATAAAACAAGGCAACATAGTCTATTCTGTAGTTTAACAAACGCAGAGAGTCCTCACTCAGGTGCATTTTTTTTTCACATAATTGGCATTTTGTTTGAAAATCAACGCACGCACACACACACACACACACACACACACACACACACACACACACACACACACACACCACCCTTCCCACACTCCTTCATGCACTCTCTCACACACACACACACACACACACACACACACACACACACACACACACACACACACCACCCTTCCCTCCTCCTCCTTCATGCACTCTCACACACTCTCTCACACACACACACACACACACACACACACACACACACACACACACACACACACACACACACACAAACACCACCACACACAGACCTCCCCCCCAACTAAATTCTAGGCCATCTCTGAATCTGAATCAAAAAGGACTCTTTTAATAAATTATCAAAACAAAATAATTACTACACTGAAATCAATACAATACAGCACACAGTTTAAGATAAATATTTCATTTACAGCAATTTACGAACAATAATATATTCAACTGCCCTGTTTTAATATTTTATTATAGGTTAATCCAGGTGAACCTCTTTATCCCTTATTGATACCTGTGTTAAATATGTACCAGTCGCAGATGAGTTCGGTGATTGAGGTGTGGACTGAGAAAAAGCAAACACACAGCTGCAACTGAATATCAAAAAGTTGCCAGTACAGTTGGATACCGTTCTGGAAGTTGCATTTAGATTGTCTAATTTTGCAGGTCAACATGCAATTGCAACATACCATAGCTGATCGCTCTGATGTAATACTGTTGGATCAAAGGAAAAACTTTGTTGCCTCAGCTTTGTTGGGAAAATTCCAAACTTCAGAATGACCTTTTTTAAAACTGTTGAGGCAGGCGCTGTTGTATTATAAACTTTGTGGTGTTAACTCTGGGGACACAAGAGGCACACCTTTTAACTTCCTGTACGGAAGTTGGATTGCTTGCATGTGTCCTTACTGAGACCGGTGCATCTCACAGAGGACATTTGGGAAGAAAACACTAAAGAATAGTCGCTTGTGAATATAAAACATAGCTTTTTGTGTGAAGACAAAAAGAGGATATCCCGCAGAAATTTTGAAGATTGGTTTGAAAACCATGTATTGCTTTTCTCAATCAAGCTTACAACGGCTAAAGAAGTGAGGTTGTAAAGCTTTAAAAAAACATATTTTTAATTTTTTTTTTCATAAATCAACAAGTTTCTTGAGTGACTAAGCCCTCTTGATTGGTTCAACTTCAGGAAATCCTGGCAAAAAGTCATTTTATAGAGAAAATGTCTATTTGAAACAAAGCCAGCATGACATTGGCAGAAGAAAATACTCTATTAGTTTATGAGTAAAGGAGAAAATCTGCTTGAGGAGTTAAGAGCCTTATTGCAACACTTTTTGGTAAACTGTAGCTTGTTGAAACATATTCAAGCGTTGCGCTGTGTCAAACACAAACATGAGAAGACTGGAAGTGATTGTTTGTTCCTGTGGCGTAAGAATGAAATCCAACAGATGCTGATCCTGGGAATCATTTGCATTTATAATTGACCATATCTTACGTGTGAGCATATGGAAACTTGAGTTTGCTTGCTTCTTCTATATGGCCATTTGCTTTTATTTACATATACACACCTTCAGCTTGTGTGTACCAGAATGCAGCTGAGAACAAAGAGAAGGACCTGCTGATAGCCTGCTGATGCCAGCAATTGGAATGCACATAGCAGCAGAAACTGCCAGCGAATCAGAGTGATTCTGGAGAGTAGGCTCAACTGGCCTATAACGTGCTAATTGTGCCCATACTGGATTGAAATGTCTGTTGTTCAAATGATCCCCTTAGATAATTAAGATAGTCGTTAAACATGTACTCCTGCACACGGCAAATGAGGAATTGAAGTCAAAACACTTTGGTTATTGCTTACTATAGAATAAAAATAGATCTATTCCATCATGTAAAGAATATAATTTCCATAGATGGGATTTTTTTAAAGTGCAAGATGAGAGATATTTGTTGATATCCTTATGTCTTATAAGGAAAGACTGTTTTGCACCATGATACAACATTATTGTATAAACGTTACCATTAATCTTCCAGTTTGCTTGGCCCAAATGGTATTTTTTGTTGGTAGCTGTAAATAGATTAACCCAAGTTTTCAGCCATGTTGGAGAATTAAATGTGTCCACCCCAAAGTACAATTAGCCTTCAAATATGGGCTCCATTTTTTATGGCAGCACAGATGGCATTTTTACTGTGCTTTGTAGGCCACACGCACAAAACTTGGGGTCATTAAAAGCCATTAAAAAGCCCTGAACTCATGTGGCCTTTTGCTTTTTAGAGCATTATTTGTTCGTCTTTGGTCTCTTCTAAGATTTCGACCTCATCCTTTGAGGATTGCTCCTTTAATTGGTACGACTCTAGGACACAGCACACGCAGGGAGAGCACAAGCTGGTTGCACCGTGGAGGTGTTGCAATGCTCTATGCATTGGGATCTAAATTATGTAATAGACTTATCAGACAGATGTCATCTTTGGTTCCAGACTCTTGTGGCGAATGTCATTTATTTGTTAATGAGGTTGTTTTAGAGTTTAAACACCCACGCAGGCTCAAACACGGATGCACATCCACACTTATAACCATTATGTTCACGGAACGCACACACACCCAAGTGTAATGTCAGCTCATTCAGCCTTGAACAAAGTGGCTCATATTTGGAAACAGCTAAACATATCTTCAATTTGCTGCAGAAAAAAACAAATTAGAATCATTTTAGCAACAAGAATTTGTTGTTGGTGTTGATTTGAAAGCTGTCCTCTGAAGATCAAGACAGCTTTGACATTCATTTCAGCTCCTCTTTTGGTCTCTAAACATTTAATTACATTGCCTTTGCATATTTTCAGTGGGTGTTTTGTTCAGTTTTAAAAAGGATGATAGTTGGCAGGTAATGTGTCATCTTTTCTCTGTTGTTTTACACTTCGACAAAAAAATGTATTTATCATTTTTGCAAATGCCACCCTCCTCCTCCTCCTCCTCCTCGCATCAAACCATCACCACAATTTTTTTTATTTGTTGCTATTGACGAAGTCCTTTAGTTCAGTAACAAGCAAGAGCAATGTTTCATTTTTGTCACTTCTTTTTTCCAATTGTTATTCATAATCTTGCTTTTTGTGGCACAAACAAGTGTGATAACACTTCCTCTCTTCATCCACCCAGACGTTATGCACCTCTCGTGTCATAGCTTAGATGCTAATCACATTAACAATTTGGTTTCACATCAATTAAATATTTTTTTCCCACACATCAATAATGTCACATAAAATATCTTGTTTCAGATTCAGTGCTAAATACCCCGACATCTAAATATCTTAATTTGTCTAATGAAAGTATGAAGAAAAGGTAACTTCACCTTGAAACATCCCATCACTCGTTTGAAGAGCTCAAACCTCACAGACTTCAGTATTAATGTAGCACACTGAGGATAAACTTGACCTCGACTATAGACATTTATTTTCTATAGCAGTGAGAAGCAGTCTCCTTCAGAGCCAACATTTACTCTTCCATTCAGAGACCCAAGGTCAAGAAAACATGTTGATACTGCTGGCACACTGTGAAACCTTTAAGAAATTGTTTCCTGATCCGTCTTGAGCATACTTGAGCACTTTGCTTTACTCGCTTCCTCTCCGAGCCACAGGAAAAAAATCTAACGAGAAGCAACACTTAACAAGTCATTATCTCTAAATGTCCATTTCACGGGCCGGCCAGTTCAACTAATGAAGCTAATTTCGATGCAATATTTGTGTTTTTGATATTTCCTCAATTTTCTATAGCTCTTTCTTCTTTTCAGGTGAGTGGACGTGCACTGTCATTCTCAAGACAGGCACTGCCAAAGGAGAGAGACCCTAACAAGATTTTCAACCTTTCCTTTTGATTGCAGATGAGCTAAATTCATTGGTATGCATGAGGGGGGGGGGAAATCCTCAGAAAAGGTGTCTTTTGCAATAGACTCATTTTCTCCCAGTCCTTGTCCCTGTTATTGCTGAAATTGCCTTAAGTGTGATTGTGTGGGTGAATAAGCCTTTCACAGCATTATTTTTATTCAGGCTGTTCCCAGGCAAACCTACAGGCAGTTCCTTTTGCGTCTGAAATGACGCTTAGGGGCCTGCTCAATCTAAGATCTAATGTGGCTTCGAGTTAAAAGGAAATGCATACTGAATGTCAGGATTTATCACCACTTTTAATGGTCCAGACCTCTTTATATCATCTTTAAAACCGTCTTCCATAGGCCTCCTTCCAAATGAGTCCTGCTTAATTTCACGGGCCATAGTAATGGTGGCATTTTGTCGTCAAAGCATGGAGACATAACCTCCATGAGACATAAAACCACCTGTGCCCTCTTCTCCTGGGTAGAAAAAGACTTAAGCACTTTTTGCACATTGGGATATTTTCATTCTCAATCACAAGACTCTATCAGAAGACATGGTTTTCACTATAGACTTTGGTGTCACAGTTGAGGCAGTGCAGTGACCCAGCTCATTTGCACTTGAATGGAAAGACACTGATGCAAACGGAGAATACACTGAGAGGATAACATGTGGCAGGGTCTTGTTAATAATACATTTGTTTGCGAAACAAATAAATAGACGCATAACACAGACAAACATCAGTCACAGAACCGCCTCTGTGAACAGGCCCATCCCTGAAGAAAAAAAAGGGGGGGTCTGTTTATTCCTTCTGCTACAGCCTGCAATATCCATACTGCTGAAACACGCAATTCCCCAAAGAAAATACTACCTCGTCCAAGCCCACCCCTCAGCACACCCCCCACTGCACAGACAGTAAGCAACTCGGAGCCAGGCAACCCAGGCTCATATGAACAACTCCTTGATGTGATGGTTCCAATACATCATCTGTCTGCACATTAGATTCAGGCACAGCAAGCCTGAGAGAAAGCATCCCGGACCCAGCTTTATAACCAGTTTAACTACATTCATTAGAATGGGAAAAACTGTGCCTCAGCACAACTATAGCTGGGGAAGATGACAAAACACACACTGTGAGTTGTTGATCCTTTGGATCAGGGACACATACGGAGAAATACACACACACACACACACACACACACACACACACACACACACACACACACACACACACACACACACACACACACACACACACACACACACACACTTGTGTAGCATGAGCATATTTACAACAACGCGCACATACATCGCTGCAGCAGCAATAAGACTATTTTTACAGGTGTAGGTGTGGATTCTGGTTATGGTAATTTTATAGATCATTTGGAAGGGATATAACACTGGGTTTAATAAGGTTACATTTCTTGCCACAGCAATTGGAAATAAACTATCACCAACCACAGCCAAGAAACCAATATGTTAAATTGCTAATGGAAACCCATACATAACTCGATAGCTGCGGTATTTCATCCATCGTTTGTAGCAGAAGGGACCAGAGAGACCAAAAATCAGGTGACACATTTGTTTTTGTTTCTTTATTATATGCATCAATCTTTATATTTGTAGTAAGAAATGTGTTTTTTGCATATATATATATTCAGCAAAAGACACAGTTAAAACGAAAAAAAACTCTTTGTTACTGTCTGTTCTGCTTTATAGATAATTACCAGCTCTAAAGGTTGAACACTATGACCATACCAAAAGTAATCTATTCATAATAGAACACAAGGTGCAGGGATAATTAGTATCTAGAGAATTATAATTACAAGTATATGGGTCAATATTGATTATGGCTCTTCGGATAGTTGGTTGTTTTTACATGTTTCATGTCACATTCCTACTTAAAAAGGAGTTACATTTTCTTATTTAAAAAAAAAAAATGGCAAAAATGAATGCAAGAGGAAACTTATTTCCATGATCATCATCATTTTCAGGAGCAAAATTTAGTTCAGTCTGTCAGTCTGTCAAAGGAGCCTCATCACCTTATGAGTGATTCTCTTTAAAGAATGTACCCGGTGTAGCATTTAGGTTAAGCACAAATCTATGGGTGTTGAAAATAACTTTTTTTACATTTACATTTTAAAAATATCCCTGTGAATATGAGATGCTACATGAAATGTTGTAAACCCTGGAGTTGTTTCCTAAATCGATACTCTTTATATTATATTCTACATTCTGATTGTCATTTACTGTTTTAGCAAAAAAAAAAAGAAAAGAAAGAAAAATACCGTATTCTGCCTTCTTCGACCGTTCTTTAATAAAACTTAGAATCAGTATGTTGCTTGGATTTGGGAAACATTCATTGATTTAATGAGTGATGCATGCTTGTGCATTTTTTATAGAGTCCGTTACATTAACTGATGTTTTCTGACAGATATGTAAAGCTAAATTAAGACAGCCTAGTCGATATGGAACTTTTTCATTGGGGGCTGTAGTTGTGGAACATCTTGACTAACAGACTGCCATGATACTGAAAGTCATTCAACCTACTGAAGCATAAAATATAGTGCATGTGATACTGTTGTTTTCCTCTATATTTCAGGGCCTTAGTGGGTTTAATTGCAGCTGCACCTGGTGCTACAACAGCTAGCTAGAGCTTTGTTGTGGTTACTTCTTCTGTGCTGTACACATTCTGCAATAGAAGATACTGTAAGAAACTTTTAACGGGTTATGAAAAAGTCTAATTTCAATACTGATGACTTTACAGGTCTGACATAAGTAAACGTGACCATCAGTGGGAAGATTGGCTCTTTGTATATAGTTATTTTTAATTCCAGTTATCAGTGCCACAGGATTGAGTCAACATGTAATCAGATGAAATCATACAGGTTAACCGGAAACTCCTTCAGTTTAGAGCCCAGAGGGGCCTCCGGCAGTGACCAGTCTGCGGCAGACGGACCCAGATGTGGGTTTGCTGCTACCTTAAACCTGCAGTCGGAGCTCGAGCAGTCGGAGGTGAGCCCCGCAGCCAGCAGCTATTGCTCCTCATACAGGCGAGGCAACACATTCTCATTACACCTCGTTGCTTACTGGTGCTATGTCAGACCCCTAGGCTTCATTTTCTAACACATTGGGTAGCTCAGCACACTGGTACAGAAAACAAGTGGGTTACGTTGTGAATTTAGACAAAAAAAAAAAAGCTTAGGTTTAGACAATAAAACCACTTGGGTTTAGGAAAAACCTCATGGTTGGGCTAAAAATGTTGGCTATAAGTTTGTGCACAACGCAACATAAGAACGGAAAACACGTCAAAAACTAGTGTAACAACGTTTCAAATAACTTATCACTTTGGGAATATGGTTTCCCTGTTTGTTGGACCCATCCACCTCCACTCTCACCCACTAACTCACTGTGTGTGTGTGTGTTTTTCATTATACTACGTCATCACACTTCTGTTAACTCCAAGACTCAATTTAAAAACTAGAGATTAAGGTAAATATTTCGGACAGGGGCTTTAATTGATTTATCCTAAACAGAGTTTACGTATATAGATTTATATATATTGCTTACATATAGAGTTTTCATAATGATGTAATCATAGTGAAAAGACAGCAGGGCCGGTTTATTTCGTCCCAAACATTTTCTTTTTCATTTACAATAATTAAATTGCTGCATGGTTATCCGACAATAAATTAGAGAATGCTTGGAGAACGAGGTAGGACTTAATTATTACATTTTCATCATTAGAATGAATAATGACATCCAATCAGTAGCATAGATGGTCAACAGAGTCCGGACTCTAAAGATCTTATGAGGAAAGATGTCAGCTGATTGGTTGAGACCGTCCTATTAGGTCATAACTGGTGACAAAACAGTTAGTATAGTGTATTGTTGTTTGTTATGCTGAAGAAACCAAGCAGGCGCTGCACAATCTTGTAGAAATATTGTACAGCAACTAATAGTATTGCCAGCTAGCAATGAATTAGAGGAGCTGCTTTAAGTCCTTTCACAAGCTCCCACTAACTCTCCTCATGTACTGAACATAAAGTATACTTTGACCAGGAGTGGTGCTGAAACAAGATGTCCTCATACACAGAGCATCTTATCATGTGGACAACCTCAGGCATCATTATTTCTCTCTTTAATAAGCCATTGTCCAGGACTTTTGGATGGTGCAGCCTTTTAATAATGACACATACATGGCCTCTGACTGCTGTTTTTGGGCACATTGTCAGTCACACCTGCATGTGGTGTTTTAGACAATAAGACAGGTTATGAAACATAGGGGATTTTCTACACAACTTTACAGATGTAGTAACCAAACCTAGAAAATGTAATCGTGTCCTGGAAATATACAAGAGCTGTTGTCATGTAGAGACCCATTTATTGGTAGATTCTAGCTTCACAGTATACTCAGAGGTATTGTAAGAGGCAGGGAAAATAGGAACGATTCCAGGAGCCCCTGTAATTCTCAATTAAATGTTTTATATGGAAAGTATACATTTCAAGAGGGTCAGTGTCATATCTTTTCATGGGACCTGGAATTCATGTTATTATTCTCTGCCTATACACCTTCTAATAATGCCAATATTGACAAATTGCATGTTGCTGCAGGTCAGATCAATGTCTCAGCTGGAAAGGAAATAAAAAGCCTGAACATGTCAAGCTCATCTCATCATAAACATATGGGTGGAGAGGCTTGGTGGGGGGATTGAATTGAGCTCATATTCATCGGAGTTTCTCCACAGCCTCAGGCATCACGGGGGCCTTTGAGGAATGCTACAGGCACATTTAAGGGCAAAAGAAAAGCGAGAACTTTTTCCGATAGGCTGGAGAGTTGAGGTCCACCACGGTGAGGATGGAAATTCATCTCACCATCAGTAATCACCTTCATTTTTCCCCACCTGACATGAGAAGCTCAAGGAGGGAGTATGAAGTGAAAGAAAGGTCATTGTTTTTTTTATAGTAGCCAAGAGAGCTCACTGCGCTGCATCAGAAAACACATGCAAATAGAAAACAAAGCCAAGGAAGAAACATCTTCACGAGATGACAACAAATACGCAGCATAACATAATGTGCTGCAATTACAGATAACGCAACCAAATACAAAAACACTACCTCCTTCATATGAAGGACTTGCTTAGCTTAGCATAAAGACTATAAACCAGGGGAAACAGCTAGCCTGACTCTATCCAAAGGTAACAAAATCATCCCACCAGCACCTCTCAAGTTCACTTAATAGAACATTATATCTTTTTAATTTAGTCCATTGTACAGGGGGTCATGTGCCAGAATATTTCTTGGCTGGAAGCAGTTGCCAAGCAACCAGCAAAGATTCCAGGAAGTATATAATGGAAGCTATAAAGTGCGATTTTGTGAGCTTTAGAGGTGCTGAATTGTGGAGTATTTTTTTCCTATTGGACAAAGCCAGGCTAACCACTTCTGTCTCCACTTTTTATGCTAAGTTAAGCTAACTGGCAGCTGGCTTCAGTTTTTAGCGTATTTAGCGTACAGACATTAGAGTGGTATCAATCTTCTCATCTAAATCTATATGCAAAAGAAGAATAAGTAGATTTCACCAATGTTGAACTATTCCTTTAATTCATACATTTTACAAGGTTTAAACCTGAGTGGTGACCTTCTGTGTATATTATTAATGTTCTGGTCACTGAGTCAGAGTGCTTCTTTTTAAATTGCAACTGATTAAAAATAAAAATAAAAATTTAGTTTGAACACCCTTATCCCACAACATCTTGAGAGTTCCTCCCTTGGCTTGCATATGAGCTTGTGTGTTTACTCTGTGTGCTCTATGGCTGACAGTAAGAGCCTCTTGTTGGAGGCTCGAGCGTGCGTTGGCTCAGATAGCACGTTTAAAGGATGCGTTAGAGCCAATCCACTTTGGGGAGAACCTTATGCAGGATCAATGCTGGCATGCTAATGAGCTTTGCTCAGGTGTTGCCAGAGGCACCATGATAATGGTCAGAGCATGCAGAATCATTTCAGGAGCACTGATGGCTCAGGAGGAGGAGTAATTAATGAAAGACACACCCAACCACACACGCTCACACAATACAAAGGCTCACCATTGGTAATGCAGTGACATCACTCTCTGTCCAGGAAATTAAAAGCAGCCATCACGACTGGCCCCGAGATTGCAACTCAAGAGCTGAATCATCCGCACAAAGCGACCCTCTACAAAGTCAAGTAAAGTAAAGTACAGTTCAATGCCGAATTTCATCATTTTGTATACTTTAATATTCAGTTTATTGAATAAAAACTTAATTCAGAATTATTTAAAACCATTCAGAATAACATGACAGCAGTGCTTAGGAGAACAATTTTGCTCTGATGCTACTCTCTGGTTTGTGTTGAGATTTGCCCAATCACAGTCCCTCCCCATCCCCTCTGCCCCAGTTCTCGAATAGTCCCCATCTGGTTTGACAATCTGTTTTGATGGAAATCAGTTGGTTTTTTTTCTACTCTCTCATCTACACTCTCTGCTCTTGTATTTTTTACTTGAAGTTTCCCTGCGATCACCGCTCAGACGCTTCAAATGAAACTTGGGCATGATCACAGTCTCTCCTGCATTGCCACCAGAGGCTCACAGTGCTCGCCTTTCCTTGGGGGTATAACGCCTTGTACAATAGGATCGCTTAGCTTTCACCTAAAATAGGGCTCAGATTATTGGATGGAAATGTAAGTGTCGGGTCTCTGTGCCACTGTAAAAAAATAAAAGCCTTTTTTACCATCTGTTAATCTTTAGAATCTTGATTTCTTTTTTCACAAGCTGTTTCATCTTATTCATCTTACAACACCATTAGTCGGGCTAATGGTCTTGTAGATCTTTATATCGGAGCTGGATGATTGATGTGGCATTTCATTTTCTTCTATTTTTCTCTGAAATAAAGAAAGACATTTTTCTCTTGAATAGTTAAGTGTCTGACATGTTAGCTCTTAAAAAAAAGGACAATTTAAATCTCTGACCCATGAATTAAAAACACAGAAATAAATGATGATCTCACTGTCTGTGTCATTGAGTGCTAAAGGTGACAATACTAAATGTAACATAGTTATTAATGTTACAGTGAATTATCCAATTCGGTTTAAATATTTTTCTGGATTAAATACTAAATGAACACTGTTTTTTGTGCATTAATGCTTTTCTAACCTTATATTGCTTCGGTGTTGAATTTCAGCTGGCAGGAAAGTTTTATCAGCTCTGCATACCTTTGGATGTCAGTGTTGAAAGAGTAAACACAGTTAAGAGACTGAGCAAGAAAACAAGAGAGGGAGTCGACTCCCCATCACCCCTCCCTCGTCTAGCTCTATGGAATAACTGTGACTACCATCACAAACTCTGTCTCTGTCAACAACTGCCAATGCATCTTCAGACGGTAAATCGTGATCAACGTGGAGAGACTCTACCCTGGCAGAGAGGCGAGGAAGAAGAAGAAACAGCGTCTTTTTTTTTTTTTTTTTTTTTGCATTGTGAATATTCTTTTGTGTCCTGCCTTCCTACTCCTGCCTTTTATATTGCAAAGTTTTGGAGTGTTTTTAAATGCAAAGGTGGTGTGCTTTTTCTACTCCCCAAGTGCATTCCCATTCCAAAACACTTTCTGTGTCTACGCCTCCACCCCCACCCCCCTTCCCATCTCTCTTTTTCCTCTTCCACCCTACACCTCTTGATTTTCCATCTCCCACAGGTTCACCAGATGATACCACCGCCTCATCGTATTTTCTCTACCCCCCCTCCCCATCTCCGCACACAGAAGTTTTTTAGGTTTACTTCAAAGAGGTTTTAAGGCAAGTGGTTCCACCTTTCCTGTCTTTTATCTGAATGTGCATGAGGAGGATACAGCCAGACTGAGCGTCTGTGCACTGAAACGTCAAAACGCCTCGCAGTCTACAGCTGTCTAACCCATGGATATACAGGACATATGCACATGTATGCAAAAACAATCAAAAACCTCTCCAGTAGGACATTTCTGGCATTCTTTGCCACTGCTTTCATCCATCTAGAGAAAGGGAAAGCCAGGTTCCCTTTAGTCACTTCTAGCCTCCTTCAAGCCTTGTGTGCAGGAACAGAGGGATGAGGGGAGATAACACACCACACGTGAACCTTAAAACATGTCCTACATCCAAAGATCCGCCTGTTTTGTGTTGAACCCCTTAGATTCTTAGAACACAGTAAAACAGTTCAGTTAGCGGTGGGCAGGAAGGAATGAAAAGAGCGCTTGATCCATGTTCGACAGTGTGGGCTGTTTTTAATCCTTACCACAGACTATACAAGAATCCTGTTATATCCACACATCATTCTAAATAGCAGGGTTTTTCCCTCCGTCATGGGATGTCCCAGGTGATCTCGCATTTATGTGACTTAACAATTTGAGAGAAAAGGAATAAGTGCAGGGGAAGAAAGGGAGTCCTTGTGGCCACTCCCCGCACCCTCAGGCTGCTCCTCTTTTATTGTACTTCCTTTGCTCCACAATGTGTCTGATGCTATTCTTTACTTCTCTGCTGTATGGGCTGTTCCTGTTCAACTAACAACAGTCCCCTGGTGAATCAAATCAGGAGATTATAAGAACATTCAAACAGATCAAATTGGCTTCCAGGAGGGCTTAAATCAATCTAAACTTAAAATTGTAGAGAAAGAAGCCTTTGGGATATTTATAGGGAAAGGGGGGAGATCTAGACAGGGAGGGTGGAGGTGGAGGTGGTGGTGGTGGGGCCAAGGCTGTTTTGGGTAGTAAGAGTGTGAAATGCCACAGCATCAATTACTGAGTGATTGAGGGCTATTCAACTGTGTGCACTGCTTTTCAGCAGGAGAGGAGGAGGATATAATGGATAAACAGTGATTATGCCAGGGCCAGATTGAGAATGCTCATATTTGCAGTGTGACACTGGGACAACAACAGCTGTATTACCGCCTGTCCTTTATGCAATATGTTTTGCATTGTACATGTCTGCAATTACCTAATTCGCGTAAGGAGCACAATACAGTGAAACCTGGCTGATGAACCTGAAAGATTGTGGTCTGTTTCAGGAGTCACGTTGTCATTTGTCATGATCTGTTCAGTTCACAGTGAAAGATGATGTTGACTTATTTTCTGTGAATAAAAAACAAATGTGTGCCACATTGCTACAGCAAGTCATGTTTTCTTACAGCATGTGTCAAATCATGATTTTAAATCTGCCACACTTCTGCTTGAAATTCTGAGAAGGACAGCCTTCATCTGCCAGGAGCCAAACCTGCACAATCCCACCTCTGTCTCCCTCTGTTTCTGTATTTGTCCCCCCTCTCTCTCTCTCGCTGTCTGTCTGTCTGTCCAACCCACCACCCCCTGCTTAGTTAAGCTTGCTAAGTGATAGGCCATGGCATGGGCTTCTTCGTTCAAAAGACAGGCGCATCATTAGAGAGCTGAAGAGTGCAGTTCCTGCCCCCTGGGGAGGGATGACAGTCCGTAAGCCCTAGGGCTTACCTTACTTTGGACTATGGAAATCAAAGATGGCGCTATGAAATTTGAATAGAATAGGATGAGATACTCACATAGCCCTTTTTTTCTCTGTCCAGTTTTAATTCTACTGTTGAGGGAGAGGTAACAAAGCTCACATCATTTTGAAGTCAAATGATTAATCATTGAGCGAAGGCCAGGCAGCTTCACAGTGAAAGTGTGTCTTTGAGGTTAGTGAGAGTAAATACCTTGAAACCTGAGCAAACGAGCAATAGCAGGTAATGACCGTGACAGAGGAGTAAACATATTGATAATTCACAAGACCTAAACACAACTGACATACTTGTACACACCATTTGTCACAAGAAACGAACAAACTGTTTTGATTTTGTCTTTTGAGGGTTGCTTTGAGTTAGCACGGTGCAGCATCTTTAGGCGGTAACCCTGTTCCGTCAGTGCCATAGTTTTTCTCAAGCTCGTGCAAGGTACAGAACTGATCTGCCGCTATTCATGCCAAACAAAGACTCTCATTTCAACTGAATTGTAGCAGCACAGAGAGCAACAGTTTAGTTCATGCCTTGAATCACTTTGCTATTGTACGGCTCCCTTCACTCCAGTTACTCAAAGCACTTACTAGATAGGCTCATACATATGCAAATATGTGTGATATGAGAATGTAAGTGCATTTATTGCTATCACACTGCAGGTACTCACGTGCCTGAGCAACTGCGAGCTTAGAAAATAAGACAACATATGGGTGTACTATATGTGTAAATGTGTTTTGAATGTGATGAGTTTTTCTTAATTTCTGCAGTCTCTGGTCCGAGCCAATTATATCCTAATGGCTCATTGACAGTTGGAACTCAAGCTACTTGTCAGTTTGATAAGATGATGCGTTGCTTTGCTTGAGCAGACATGTTAATGGTAAGTAATGCTTGTTATCTTAATATGATGCACCACTAAAAGAACAAAAATGTTAACTATAATATTAAAATGATCATAGTTTTTCTTTATGTGCTAACTAACACCTAATTACACATATTGTGTCCCTAGCAATAGTTTAAGGAACTAAGTTGATTATCACTAGGTGGCTGGAGCAAGTTTTCTTTTCCTTTTTTTTTATCCCATGAAAAGTCTAAAATCAACAATGAATTGGTCCCACTGTGTTGCCTGTGAAACCAAAACCTGATGTAGTTGTCAGAAACTGTTAAATACTAATCTGTGACCAAACTGTTGCACTAGTTTATGAGTTCCTTCATTACGACCAACGGGGGCTATGGGGCCCTGCTGTGTCTCGAGCCAGCCCCACATGCACCACCCTGTTGCCACAAATACTTATTTGTTAACAAAATTCAAATATATAAATCAGTGGCTAGAAAATAAATAAATAAATTAACTTCTTACTCCTCTTTGAATAAAATATTCTAAAACTACATGGAATGCAATATCATTCAATATTAAATAAATAAATAGGCCTACATAAATAAATAAATAAATAAATAAATAAATAAATAAATAAATAAATAAATAAATAAATAAATAAATAAATAAATAAATAAGGCTATGAAATAAATCTTGAATTCAAAAATGAGGCCATACATATATAAATACATGTAAATATATGAAAAAAATTTTTATTCAAAAATGACATTTTCAAAGGATTTGTTTCAAAGGATTTTTATTTCCTAATGCTCCATTTATTTTACAGCTCTTTTTATTTGGGTTTAATTTATTGGTTATGATTGATTAAATGAATGGGGCGTGGTTATCTAACATATTCAGACCAAAGCACAAGAATTAGCTAGTTAGCTACTTTTGCCTCAATCCCCAGAATCCCCACCACCCGCTGGGAGTCTACCTTGCAAGTAGTCGTTTGCTGATCCAGCGAGGAGTCGGGTAGGTCCAGGATGTACATGTATATGTTTATGTTTGTTATATTTGTTTTTCATAAGTATTATTTTTATGTTTACAGGATTTATTTTATAGCTATTTGTATTTATTTCACAGTCATAATATATCTTAATAAAGTATAGTATATACTGTTGTGTGATTCACTTTTTCATTCAACAAATTAACATTTTCTTCAGGAACAAATTAGTTGAGTCTCACAGACAGGCTGGGGAAAACTTACTGCTGGTTGGTGGTCATGGACTATATATATATATATATATATATATATATATATATATATATATAGAGAGAGAGAGAGAGAGAGAGAGAGAGAGAAAGCTGCCAGCTAGCAGCATTCTACAGGGCATTTAGTTATCCCGCATAATATAGTTTGATAAGGCTACATTGCTAGCATGACAATTATGATGGTAATTTATCCAAACATCTATGCACATTTTTCATCATTAGCGAGTGCACTACTAGTCCAATAGAGGATCACTCACCTTCAAATCTGTTCTCCGTGCGAACCAATATTCCCCCTTATCTTAGAGTAACTGCTGAGTTCTGCAACCTTGGTGCTACTCTGCTGCCTGCTTTCAGAAATGTACTGCCAAATTAAAAATGCATATTACTGCAATAAATGGTTAAAACCTTTACTAGAGTGTCCTGGCTTAAAATGACTATATAATCCTTAATTACAATTGTTCAGGTTCTATTTTCTAATAATCAATTAGCAAACTCTTGATTGTTCCTTACATTGGTAGAAGACATGTGTACACCCATGTATTCTCACTCAAAATATAAAATGTTTGCACTACAGACTCACAAGCATATCTACACATTAATGTAGCAGTCCACAGCACTATTACAAACGTGTGCGCATGTAATTAAACAAGGTGTGCAATGGTAGACAGCAGGCATATGGATATGAAGGTTGCTATCCTACACCAGTTTCTTGATTTAAAACCATTATTCAGTGGAATGGTGGGGATTAGAGGACCCCCCACAGTGCGATCCATTTTAGCTCCTGAACAGAAATGTGCTACCTGGGCCTATACACGCGGGAGTCTTTCTCAATGCTAATTGGCCAGCCTACCGACTAGCGAAGTGGAACACAGCTTCCCAAACACATCACGTGGTTTGTTATTGAGTGAATGCAAGAGGTTCTATGCCCGTGGCACTGTGGAAGCCACCAGCAGCTCCAGGATCTGATAGGGGGGCTTAACCTGTCATTTTGTACCTACATGCGGCACACTGGTCATGGGGAAGTCGTCACTTCACTGATTGCAGGTTGTAGAGAGAGCAGCTCATCCTCTCACGCACTAATAGCAAAACATTAATTCACTGACATTCAATTCATCTCAATTTATTATATTTTGTTTCCATGGAGAACCTATTAGCACATAGCTACATGCTCATTCTAACTGCCAAAAAAACACAGTGAAAAATAGATTCCTCTCAACTATTCTGTGTTTCCCAGCGTAACTGTCGGAAGCGGCTCGTTGGTGGTGAGACAGCGAATGCCCCCATTTAATGTGTAGTGATTCTTACTGTGGCATTTTGCCTCCTCCTGTTGTCTCGCCTTTCTTATTAACATGCACTTAAATTCCCTTTGTTCTCTCAAGTGCTCATTAAAGAATTCAGTGCCTTCTGATGTCTATAGTTTTACATAATTAGAACCCAAGAGGGTTCCACATGTGCACTAAAGTTCTCCCATTTGTTTTACTCTGCATTAGAGGAGCAATTTGTTTAATTTCTCTGGAGTTTAACCTTGCTGACTGTGATGGAAAAGCACCTGCAAATCTTGCATTCAGTCAGATCACTGGTGAGAAAACATTGCTTGCGAGTGTTGTCTTCCTTGTAGTGTCTGTGGGATTTTTTACATCCATGGCAGTTCTACATTATAATTTGCAATATAAAAGTGTCATGATCTTTGTCTTAAAAGCATTAAGAATATTTAATCAATGTGTGTGTATATCTACTACAAACTCATAAGTATGACACATTTGAAATAATTAAGAGGCTTTTTACAAATAATGGACTTTGCTGATGTTATGCTGTAATTATGTCTATTCTTGTGTGAAAAAACATTTGTTTGTCTGTCTGCATCTGTATTGGATGACAAAACCCATGCTCTTCACTGCTTCAATAAATAATATAATTTGGTACCTGAAAACCTTGTATTTTCAAAAGGTTAAAGGAATCGGTTGACATTTTGGTAAATATGGTTATTCACTTTCTTGCCCCGTTTGATAAGAAGATCGATACTTCTCTCATGTCTGTACCACAAATATCGAGCTACTGCCGGCATCTGATTAGCTTAGCATAGCATAAAAACAGGGGATACAGCTCGCCTGGTTCTTTCCAAAAGTAACAAATTCTACCTACCAGCACCTGAAGAGCTCACAAACAGTAAGTGAAGTGTAAATGTAACCATTCACTGTTTTGAGGGGTTATGTACCATACTAGTTCTTGGTTGGGAGCAGTAACTTCCTGGAGTCTATGCTGGCCGGCTGCTTACTGTTGCAATATATTCACTCTACAGACATGAGAGGTATAGAACTTCTCAGCTATATGATCTAATCTTCTACTATATAACTCGGCAGATATGCTAGGAGACTTTCATTTCCTAAGCCAATATTGCAGACTTTCTTCTTTCTTTTAAGCCTGGAGACTAAAAGTGTGTGTTTTTTCTACCCATATCTCCTCATGATCCTGCTACAGGAATGAAAGAAAACATTTGGCAATATTTGCCATGCAACCAATGGTGCCAACACGAGGGGAAACGACAGGGAATTTATTCAAAGCCATGCCCCCCTCTGCATCTTGTCCTTTTTTTGTCATTATATTCCTTCCGAAGATCCAAAATGCAAAAGCCCTTTGAGCCTATTCCTTGTCTTACAGCTTTACAAGGCCAAGGGTGAGGAGGATAAGCGTCTTTGTGTGTGTTAATGTGTGTTTATGTGCAGTTGATCGTGTGTACACAGTTTGACTGTAGTTTGTGTGGGTCTGGGGTACAGAGAATGTGAGGTGGGGAGGGCTTGATGTGGTGTTCCAATATGAGTGGCCCGCCGAGGAAAACAATAAAGCACGACTGACAGGAACAGATGGCGCTCTTTATTGTCCCCTGAAATGCAAACACTGAATATCTTTGCTTGGTGGGTGGCATTATTATATATTTATTTTCTCCCTCCTGTCCCTAATAGCGCTGGTAGCTGGCACCCACCCATATTTAAGACTAAAAGGCCTGATAAAGGGTTGGGGCCAGATGCTAACATTGCTTAAGATTTAATGGGCAGTGACACAGAACAAAGATGACGAGGGTGTCCAAGCAGTTAGATAATGGAGCAGTGCATTTAGGGCTTCCACATGCAAAAACAAATGTTATTGCCTTGTGCAGTATATTTTCTTCCTGGACATGATGGTGAAGCGGTCCAAAATGTACTCCTCACTAAAGATTAAACTATTGTGAATGAAGGAATGACTTCAGACAGAACTTCAGGTTTGCAATTCATCCCAGCAATCCTCTGCTTCTCAAAACTATTGAATGTAGGCTATCCAAAATTTACATCCAAATTTACGTTTAAAGCACATTTAAAAACAACATCTTGACCAAAGTGCTGTCCATATATAAAAAAAACCCATGAAAGCAACACAGTAAAAACAAAGGCATGTTTAAAAGACAATAATATAAAATGGCAACTCTCATAGTGAGTAAAAAGCCAGAGAATAAAATAAATGTGTTTCAAGATGGGGTTTAAAAACAGGCAGTGTAGGGGCCAGCCTAACATACATTGGCAACTCCTTCCACAGTTTAGGGGCGACAGCTGGAAAGGCCTGGTGTCCCCTTTGTTTGTCCCTTGATCAACAAGGAGCAACTATTCAGCTGACCTGAGTGACCTTGATGGGACGTATGGCTGTGAAAGGCCGGGGAGATACGTTGCAGGGGAACAATAAAACTTTAAAATCAATCCTAAAACATACAAAGAGCCAGTGAAGGGAGGCAGTATTCTATACCAACTGCAAGCGTGAGAGGGAGGCCTGGCTATAACTAACATGAAGAGCATTACAGCAGACAAGCTGGGTCGAAATAAAAGCATGTATAACCCCCTTCCAAGTCATTAAATTATAAAAGGACTTGACCTTAGCTAACAGGCTCAGCTAGAGAAAATGATGGATTTTATCACTGCATTTATCTAAATGTCCAACTCTTACTCAAGTTGAACTCACCGTCCATTATCACAGACAGATTTTTAGCAGTAGAGTCTAAACATGGAAGTTACATCTCCACGACTTCTCACTCCGTTATATGCACAATGTACAGTAAAGCCATCCTTAAATGATACTGTAATGAAAATAATTACAGACAGCTTTAATTTGGATTAGGGAGATTACTAGTTTAAGCTCTTCATTACCACATCTTCTACCATCCATTTCACTGTGCTGGTCTGAAAGAAGGATCCTCAGACAAAGCAAAGTTCAGAAAGTGACATTAATACTTTTCTGAAAGTTCTGCCCTCACATTGCTCTTTGTTAAATCATTGCCTCATCTGTCTCCTTTACTCCTCCTTACCCCTTACTCATTTCTCTTCCTCCTCTCCCTTTCTTTTTGTTCTTCTGCTTCACACAACAACCCCGCTCTCTCTCACTTTGTATTTCTCTCTCCTCCTCCGGCTCTTATCCTACACCAACTCTCCCCCTCTTATCTCACATGCCTTCCCGTTACCCCTCTCCTTTTCCCACCTGTCTTTTTGTCACTCCCCCTCCTCTTACACCTTCCCTTGTTATCTCTCTCTCTCTCTCTCTCTCTCTCTCTCTCTCTCTCTCTCTCTCTCATCCACGACCATAATACAGCCGTGGCCGGCTTGGTTTTTGCTGGGTTCATCGCTCCTCTCCCTGATAATTCCCCTGTATTAACTGGCTGGAGTTATTACCCGTTATATGAGATGTCTATGTTGAGAGCGCTTTATGAGATCCTGGTCCCCTCGGATAAGATGATGGAGTTGGTGAGTGCTGTCATCCCCCAGCCGTATAATGGCATCAGTTGGGAAATACACAATGCCATGGATTATTGATAGAGCCATATCTGCTCTTCTGCTGACAAATTCCGGGCCTGGGTTGAAGGGGCACATAATCCTGAAGAATATCTCTGCTAATATGGCCGCCTCCATGCAGTAACACCTCTGCTCTCTTTGGGGTACTTTGGTTACTCTCCTCCCCTGTGACAAATCATCAAGCATTCCCGGTGATTCAAATGAGAGGGCGAAGATTTATTCCAACAATAGGCTCTCCCACACCGTCTCACAGAGAAAGCCACAATCAGAAAGTATCACCCGACTGAATAGACTGTCTTGCTGCTGCTGCCACAACTCCCAACACCGAATATATGATTGTATTTTACGACAGGAAGCAAGAGAGGGTGAAATCGAACGGGGAGGACGCGCAGAGTTCAAAGATGCATCATGAAAACAGCTCTTCGGCTCTCACACGTAGATTCCAACATACGGTACGTACCGGAAAGTGATACAACAGTATAGCAACGCAAAGATTCCTCTTCTCATTAGCAGTTCACCACCCGCCAAAACAAGTAAGAAAGCAGGTAAACAATCCTGCACTCCCTATAAATAGAGTGCAGGAATACTCTTGGCTCTCATTATGCCTCCTCCCTTTCTATTCCTCAATCTGTCTGAAGTGCCGTGGTGGGACTCAGGCTCTATAGCGTTTAGTCCGCATGAGGACCACAGGCTGCTTTCTCAGTTTACGGCCTTGATTTTTGATCCCAGATGCAAGGATTACTCATAGACGTGTGGGGGAAGCGAGAGACAATAACTGATCAAATGCAAGCGGTTAACAGAGCCACCAAGGGACACTACGGGTCCAATAAAAGAGGCCTCCGTGGATGGTGTGCGGATACATAAGAGGCTGCTGTGTTTACACGGGTCTTGCAATACCTCCACACCAAACTAGTTGCTACATATTTGCGCATTTGTTTGAGAAATTGCATGCAAATGACCAAACAAGCATCTTGTTGTGAATTGCTCTCCGATGCTCATCTCGAGACTCAAGCCGGAGTAGCCATGTTGCTTTTCAGAGGAATATGAAATTACTATCACATTGAGGGAAATCAAAGTCTTGTTCTGCTGCAGTCCTCTGGGCAGCATTGTGCAGTATTGCTTTGGAAATGGGCCTAATTGGTATGTGTGGGCCAAACTCACCCCAATGCCTGAAACTAGCTGGCTTCATGTTCACAACAATTGGATTTGGAATAGCTGCCCTAGATTGTTTGTGTTTTGCAGTTAGGGTATGTGTGTGTGTGTGTGTGTGTGTCTGTGTGTAACATCAAGAGTGGAAAGCTAATCCCAGGCTCTCCTCTGTCTATCATATTAGAATGCATGATGCTTGTAATTGCTTGATGTCTATAGCCAATAGCGTCAACCATGTATTTTTAAAAGTGGGGGGTGGTTGTGTGGTCTCCTAAAGAAAATGGACAGCTTTGAGCTGAACAATTAGTGGCAGCTTCCAGCTGAAGGAGCGTATTTCTGCCTTTTAGCTCAGCGTATGGCCTGGCAGTGCACCAGAAAGCGTAGAGAAAAAAGGAACATTAAGTCACCTATAATTTGCTATCCCACAGTCGCAATGTCAAACAGACACATGACAGCTTAATGATTCATCTAGTCCATCCGCCATGTCTGCCTCCTGAACGATGATTGGCTCTGGCACAGGGCTTGCCTCCTTCATGCGAGCAAAGCGTGCTGCTTACCGGGTAAAAAAATGGTGATGCTGTCTTCTTCACTGTATTAAACGAATATCCAATTTTGAAACATAGAGGCTGAGAGTTTTGTGTCCGCATGCTGCGATCTCAACACAACCTGCCATAAGGGGGACATGTTGAGTGAAAGCTCCCCTGCCTGCCTCTCACCTCTCATCGGAGGCAATAAATGCACAATGTGTTAATAATTCGGGGAGCATATTAACTCTTATTCTGTTGTTCAGCAAAAACCCTAAGCACTGCTGCTAATGTGCACTGTGCTCACCTCCAACATGGAGGTTTGCCGAATTAGCTTGCGCCAGTAAGTTTTTTCCTCCCAAACGCACCATGGTGCAATACAGGGAGGGAGAGAATGTGATTACAAACTGTAAGTTATTGCCTCGGGCACAATTAAAACTTTGCAGACGAGCATTCCTGATTGCAAACTGAATCAGGGATGGTGTTGGTGGGGCATGTTGCTTGTTAATTGGTTAATTACGGTGCAGGAAGGCTTGCTGTACAAGTATTAAGTGGGAAATCTGTTCTACATTTTCTGCCAGTCCCACATGTAAACCAGACACTGGGGCAGCCCCTCGACTAAAAATAAGCTCATCAGCAATTTGGAGCTGTGTGGGCTGTCTCTCATCATGATGGAAGAGCTTTCACAAATGGGCGCTTGCTGCTGCTCACACACCACAATGCTCTCCTTCAAAACATACAATCACACTAGATGTAATTGTTGCCATAGAAGCAGTGATCTATTAGAAAAATGCCTTCATCTGCATAATTTGGCAAAAAACGTTAATAATAGTTCTATACCAGTCTAGTCGGGTTGTTATTGCAGTCATTTTGAATAAAGTAAGAGGTTTGAAAATGCATCTTGGAAATTATTGGAGGTTATTTTTATTTTTTTCACAAAGCTGTTCTCTGCAAGATAAGGAATAGCTCTGGTTAACCATGGACTGGCCTAAGGACTGTGAAGTGCGCAGCACCAGTGACTTAACACCATGACTTGCAGGTGTATTGCTTCACGCCACATGTTTCTGACAAAGTCAGGGAAAAACAGCCCAGGGCACGGACTTGCCACAAGGACAGCATGCACACACAAACACACACACACACACACACACACACACACACACACACACACACACACACACACACACACACACACACACACACACACACACACACACACACACACACACGTATATGCACACCTCGTACCTCTGGAGGAAATGTTGCGATTTCTTAGTCAATGCCCTCAACGCCACAAATCCTACAGGTCTTACTCAGAGCCAGTGCTCACTGTTCCTTGAGTTAATCAGAAGTGTTTTTTGACTGCAACTGCATTTGGCTTTTATTTAAGCAAAGCCACGGGCTAAAAGCTGTCCACATCTCTTTATGAGCATGCTTTTCTGACCTTTCTGTTCAGCGAGTCTTCTTAGGACTGAGGACTTGACACAACATGACATGTTGCCAGGTCAGTAAACATGGTGTTGGTGCAGATGAAACAGCAGCAAGCAGAAAACAAATTGGAGATTTGATGCATGCTTTGATTTCTTTTCATCAATCATGTACAGCCAATGTTCCTGATTGAATCTATGTGCGGGGGTTGTAAATAGTGGAGTAGATTTACTGTAGGTCATCACTTATATAACCCAATATCATTGCCAAAATGAGCCATGATCTGGATTCTGTTGTTAAAAATGTTATTATCTTGGCTTTTTTACCCCCATGATTAAGCTTTGTTTATTTGCTCTTTCTGGATTTAGATTTTCTTGTCGGTAAAGGCTTCAATTTCTGACTCATAGCTTTTTATTCATGCACCCATTCACAAATTAAGGGACAAAATCAGTGTAGTTAATCTATTTGAAAGCATGTCAAACATGTCAACACACTTCGCACATCAAATTTGTGGAATTATTGAAAATTACAAAGTGAAATTATGCTGTTTTAGTAATAATAACATGGCTGGTAGTTGTCCATATAATGTTCAGGATTCTTGTTTTAGCTAGACAGACTCATGCATTGCAGTCCTGTTGAGTGTTTCCAAATAATTTAGCCCTTACATACATAGACGATGAACCTACACTTTTACATTAGTGGGTCAAAAGGAACTCGCAGAAGAAGAATACATTTTGTTAAAAACAGCATATGCTAATATAAGCTCCTCACAAACAAGAGTTATTTTAGAAATACCTGGATTTTGTTTATTTCTACTATAGTAATGGAATGATTATTATACTAGATTTCATTATATTTCACAGTTGTCCAAGTCATTGTTTGCATCCCTGTACTAATAGGTTTTACAAAAGGAACACCAGTTAATTGTAAATCTTTTACCGGTTCATTACCGTTACTGACCTGCAAGTAGGTATAACGCTAAATAATTGATCCTTTAATTTTCCGACATTGATTCAGAACAACATACCAGCAGCGACTTGCATCTCTCCTCTAATGCAAGTATCCACTTGTCACTATCTATTTTCAGTTACATTACAAGTAAACAGATCAGTAATTGCAAGTAAATAATCAAGTTATTTAGTGTAGCATCTGTTTACTTAACTTTATTTGTGATTAATCTGCCTGTAATGTGAGATTAGTGATAAATGTAAGGTTAATGAGGCATAGCAACAGAACATTAGTAGCCAGTAAATGGAAAGGTTAGTCTTAGTGTTGAATGCTGTGGGAGGATTGCATTGCAGATTTATGTGGGGGTACAAAGACGGATGTACTGTCTGGTATTCACGGCACTTTGGCAAATACTTGTTTCTGGAAGTTGGCAGCCAGACATTAGTGAGCAACCAGATTAATACAGTAACCCCCTCCAACGCTCCCAGCCCTCTCCGTCTCGCTCCTCTGCTTCTATAGATACCGAGCATTACTTCTGCAACTAACCAAATCAAAGGTTCTGTTTTGTTTTCTCTTTCCACCTTGGAAACCACTTTCTAAGCTCATCCTAAACATGATGATGTCTTTGCCAATAGGTCTTCAGTCTGGGAATGTTACCCACTGGCCCATCGAGCACGGGGTTGCACAGGTATGCCAAGGTGCCCACCACCCACACATTCCTCTTATCTATCGCCAACTCAGCTTGGACGGAGTAAAACTGCTGTTATTTCACGAATACAAGCCTGGAGGTGCTGGTAGGAAGGAGAAGAAAAAGGTAAAAAGATGCTTTCTATAATGAGGGAATAATTTGGTGGTTGGGATTTTCTTTTGGCAGAATACACACAGCTTAAATTCATGCTGGAAAGCATTGTCAATATTTGCACAATAAACTATTGTTTGGGATAGGTAAGTCTGAACAAATAGTGTTACTAAACCCGTACAATATAGCAAATAGACACTATTCTTGTGTTTGATAATCATCATTTGAATTATTTTTCCCTTTAAGAAATAGCGGAATCATTGTCCCCTGTGTTATAAATTAGCTAAATTGACCCCCTTGCTGATAAGTAACACCGTATACACAGGTAAAAAAAGGCAAAACACAGCTAACTGGATTTAAAAAGGGTGTCACATGAATGAGTGCATTGTTTATACAATAAGATGTGACTATGGTTGGGGGAGTACTGGCTGGGGTCTCCAGGTTTTAAACATTATCCTTTGCATAAATCATAAACCCTGCACAATTACAGTCTTGTACACAGTTTTGTTGTCTGATTCCCTCCCCCCCTCACGCACACTCTTAATCACCGTGCTAACACTGCCACAACAACAGAATCTTAAGCTTGGAATCACACAACCCACACAGAGTGCTACCATCAGATAAAAAGCATTGGCTGATGTGAAGTAATTTATTGTGGCACTTGCTCATACTGGCACAGAGGGTTACATCATTGGCAGCATGAACTGCTGTCTTGCAGCTAATATCTTCTAGATTGATGGGACATTTTCTCCATATCTGTCTCTGCCTTTGCTGTCTTCTCTTAACAATGCCAAGAGGGTATAGACTGTTTGAGATTTGTGCACACAACAAATCACGCTGTTGTTCTAGTATTGTTTGACAAACATCCAAGAACTCGGGGTGGATTGACTCAGACTTGCATATCATTCTGTGGTTTTGGAGACTAAATGGAAAGTGCCAGGGGTGAAGTCGAGGCAGAGGACGCCGGGAATGGGCAAACTGATTTAACAAGCACAGGACAGACAGATGGTGTAGCAAAACGAAAAACACAGGGGAAAAAAAAAAGACAACAAAAAAGGTAATAAGAGCGAGAAGGCTCACATCAGAGGGAAAGAATGGCAGAGAATCCCCCTGGTGAAAAGTTGTTGTGCACCACAGTACTCAGATCTGTCGTCCAGAAAACATCTTCAAATACAACAGGAATAGCAACAAACGACAGTCTCCGAATGTTGGAAACATTTATCCTGATCTCTCACTTTAGCAGTCGGTCGAGTTCAAAGTCAGCGCCCCTGACTGGGGTTAAAAAGTTGTGATTAAAAACAGGAAACAGGAAAAATAGTTCTTATGAAACACAGCACATTTTTAAGAATCCATAACAGGAAGTCATGGAAACCCACGGGATAACCCAATAGGCTTCACGATTCATAATGAGCGTTATGAAATCAACCAATGGGGGAAACAAAAAGTGGCTTTAATGAAGAATTCAGAAGAAAACTATGGCTACAGTGGACATAAGCTTTCTCACATAGGAACCATTGTGTCCTCCTAGTGGTTAAAGCACAGAGAAGGAGACCTTTTTACAGACACCTGCTCAGTTACAGCGTGTGGTCAGTGGAGTATATCTTGTGTGGATGTGTATCCAGTCACAGGCACAACATTTTTCTTGAATCTTACCTTATAGTTGATATCACTGTCACCAAAATGTTGAGGCACCTGGCAAAAATCTTGATCATCAGTAGGACAATGAGGAAGTCTAGCCAGGGGGTTTAGTGGCAGCAGACTCTGAGATGTGTTCCACGACTGAACAAAATGTTACTTATTTAGTACACTTGACTTGTAACAAATGTGTAAAAGAGACAAAACAACAAACTAGCCAACTTTGCTGAGCTGATGAAACTAGCTACACAACCATTCTTCTCTCTCGTGACTGACAAAGAACTCCCCAATTAAATAGGCCTTCCAATCTGCAGCACAATCAGTTTATGCAGAACCATAACACTTACAGGGGTGTCTGTCTCATACCTAAAACAGGAAAATGACAAGTATTAATTTATACTGTCAAAACAAGGCATAAACATTCCTAACCATTTTGCCAAAAAAAGAAAAAAATGACATAACAAAATAATACAGTAATCAACTTATCACCGTGGCATATTAAACCAAATAAGAATCCTCCATACTTGGTATAGGCCGTGACATCATTGATCACATCAGGAAGAGCATAAAACCAGGAAATGGTATATTATTTGATCCATACTCCGGAGCAGAAGGTGGTGGTAATGCACAAAAAAGCTGGATGCCAACTGCCGTAAAAACCAAAAGAAGAAGACGAACCAGGAAGAGTTTGATTGCCACCACCTTTTAGCTCCTGGAAAGCATGGTGAGTAAGAACATCTCAAGAACATTTGAGGTTATATTTTTAAGATTTGTTTGTGTTTGTGTTTTAACTGTAGTTTTAACCAGAAAATGTTGATGGTAATTGTGACAATATATATTTCAAAACTTGGAGCTTTCCTTCTTTTTGGGTGAAAAAAAGATCTGAAGTGTCAGGGCTTCACACACAGCAATCATTGTGATATCTGGTGGCTTTCAAAACTCATAGCAGACCTTCAAGACTGTAGCCGAAGCTCAACGAAACCCTTCTGATATGTGTGCAATAAAAGGCTGCATTTTTTTTATGGATCTGGAATACTTTTGTTAAAAAGGTGCTGCATTAAATGTAGACGTTACCTCCGTGGTATCTATTGCATACCAATAAATGACAGCACAAACTGGGAATAGTGCTAGCAATGCTACATATAAAGATGTTATATAACAATCATGCTTTCAAATAGGATTGATGTCACACTTAGTTTGTGCTTGTTGATGTAAAGCACATTGGGAGTAGAGCAGAATTTCTCTTTATTGTTTTTCTTTAACATCTGTAAGAATTGTTTGCCATGCAATTTGCAGGGATATTGGCAACTATGATCAATCCCTGTCACCTGAAAATTATATTTATATCAAATCTTATTCTCTGATGCATAGGCATACATGCTGTCTGGATGAAGTTCCCTTGCAAAAAGCTTAGTTAAACCAGACATGAAGTTGACTCTACAGTGTTCGTATAAGCTTTGTTCTAAACTGACAATAACAGCCAGAAAATGCAGCACACCTTAACTCTCAGTGAAAGGAGGTTTGAGCACATTTAGATTGTACTGTGACACATTACCCAGTGAAATGGATATTTGAGCAGTGCAAAGTTACAAGACAGATTTGAATCAAATCCTTCGCATTTGATTGGACCACAAAAAAGAAGACAGGCTTAGAATGCAGTGCGACACGGCGCTACAGAGGATTGTGGGCTCCACACACACCTCCTCTGAGGCTAAAAGTTGAGTTGAGGTAAATATATTATTGGTTGACATTTTTTGATACTACAGACGCATACTTCACATTTTGTTTTGCAGGAAGAAAAGACAATTGTATTTTGATATAAAAATGCAAAGAAATGTATTTTTCTTTTCTCAATGCATTTATAAGTAAATGCACAATATGATTGGGATGAGTTCTAAAAGGGTCAAAAATACATTTTTTTTATTTCATCTCGACTTAAATGTACCGGTGAACTGAAGACAGAGCTGGCGGTATGTGATACGTTTGGAAAGTGGACAAACTACATAGCCAACGGCAACAACTTTTTGAAGTTATCTGAATGAAACCATTAGAATCAGCAAGAATATGTTTTCAACAAAATATAATATGCTCAACCAACTTGTATATGGAAACAATATTGGGTAGCAGGTGTGTCCCGGTACAGGTGCTGATTGTTGGCAGCATTTTCCTTCTATCACCTCCTCCAGCCTGGTGGTTTATCCCTGGTGATTTGGCTCTCTAAGGGTAAATAATAATATCACAGCTATTATTTCAGCATGTGAAGTAGGAGAACCAAATTATTAATGGCAAGTAGTGGCGAAGAGAGTGGGCAACAACACATGTCCAAGGATGCTGCCATAGATTGGCCCGCTCCAGTTGCTAATGGTTGTGTTTGTATTCAGCTCCAACACATGCCCCACCATTTACCCCACCAGAGGCATGTGTGTTCAGTGCTGGGTCTACTGAGAACCATTAGGGCTAATTTGGATCCCTATGTGCACCGAGAGCGTGCACGCGGGTCTGTTCAAATGCACATGCAAGCTAATTTGGATTTTTTACAATGCGCCAGTATGACACTTCAAAAGGATTACTGTGTCGCAGCCTACATATTTTCCGTATATGGACTGTTTGTGGCCTCACAGTATCGATATTTGCATACTTGAAATATGAAATTGCTCTCAGCATAATTGTACCCGTGGAGAAGTGGCGCCTATGAAAGCGAGTGAAGAGGAAAGTAAATGGCATCAGACCAACTCAATAAGATTTTCTAGGTTCCGTACATTCATTATAATATTTTGACGCATGAAATTGATTATCTTTACATATTCATCATTTGCACACACGACTGGCTCTTGCGTTGTAGGTCTCAGCCCTCTACAGAGTGACTAGTGACCTTAGGCTTGTTCCTGTATAAGTAAAAAGTGAGCTATGACAGATCTTGTCACAAACACAAACACACACACACACCCACACACACCTTGATGCTGACTGTGGAGATAAATAAATGAACATCCGTGGTCCCTCTCCACCCATAAAATATAACCCACAACCCTTCCCCAGGTTGTTGTGATTTGGAAGCAGCTGTTGTTGTGGTGGATTCGCCCCTCTCTTCCAGATCACGTTTCCCCTCTGCTTCTCCCCAGGGAAGCTCTGGTAATATTTTCGCGGTTGGGAGGGGCGTTGGAGAGAGGGGGAGTGTGCGGGGAGAAACCTCGTCTACAGTTCTCTGTCAGAGCTTTAAAGCCCAAGGAGATACTTTAAATAATGGAGCACCTGTACCCACTGTCAGTGCACACACACAACACATGCTTGCACATTCCCACTCATGTATGTGCCTGCGTTCAGGGTGTAAGGTGGAACAATGTAAACCCGGGACAAAGAACTTTATTAAATAAACATGTTTATCAAAGGGTTCTGACTTTATTTGAGCTACATTTTATATTTAGAGCCAAAACACTCATTACTTTGCTATTAAACTCTCATCTAGCACAATTTGCAGATGCATGTACTCTACCATCTCTGGAGATGTCACCGTGAACAGCACATTTATATATTATCCATTTGTTACAATGTGGATTTCTCTGTGTCTTTCTCTACCCACCCAGCAGCTACCTCATTTTGGTAAGCATCTACATTATTGCTAATCACCTGCTCTATCTCTAAAGATATTTATTTTTTGAATAAGAGGCTATTATTCATCCGCCGTTGCTGAACACTGTTTTAATCGGTTCCTTCTCAGACTCACACATAGGCACATATCTGCAGTCAGTGCAAAGTCTGTTTTAAACATTTTGGGAGATATGCTGAAAATGGGGAAATGGCTGGTCTGGTCTGTCCAAAGACAACTAAATCTGCCAACCATTATGTCACCAATTAATACATTTTATCTAATTTGTTTAATCTATCAACTTCACTTTTTGCACATTTCAGTGAAGTAATCTAACGCATTATAGTGAGCTTAAGTGATACTGCTACGCAGATTTTGTTCTCAAGACAGAGCCATGCTAGCAGTTTCCCCTTGTTTCCAGTCTTTGTGCTAAGCTAATTTGCTCCTGGCAAATCGTAAAGACATGACAGTGGTATTCATCTTCTCATCTTCCTCAAGAGAGTGAAAAATAATATTTTCCCAAAGTGTCTAAAAGGTCAAACTATTCCTTTGATGGTCAGTGTCAGTAAAAAGTGCTTAATTTTTCATTTAATATATGATCTTATGGTCTTGCTAATTGTAATAAATAAAATGAGCCGTAACCTGGAGCAAGGGCGAACATGTTCGCATTTGTGTATTTGTTTTAGGATGTGTTTGTGTTGTAGCATATTTAAGTGTGCACACAGCATTCCCCATTAATCCAAGGTTTATGGTTATGGTTGGTGCAAAAAAAAGCATTTTCTTTCCCTAAATAAGTCATTTTGAATTCAGCACCCTGAATATGTTTATTGCCATTGTCTGTGGAATACGCTGCAGCTTTTTTAATAGCCTGCCCGGTGTGCACTCATCAATCACAGAGCAAGAGCAGCCCTCTCGCTCTCTCCACAGTCACACACTAACTGAGTTACAGGGCTCCGAAACTAACTCCAAGTTTTGAAATGTGATAAAAGTAATCACATTTCATCCAGTCAGTATCCTTACAGATGTGAATCGATGACATTAATTACTGCATCTTATTATACAGCACAGATGTGTTTTTGTTCATTCTTATTTATGAAAGAGGCCCCGATAATTTACCTGGCGGGATGGGTAGTAGGGTAAAGCTTGGCAGGATTTGATAGCTTGGCAGGAGGGTCATATCCAAAAAAAAAACAACATTCAGCCCCTACATTAAATTCAAAGAAAAGCAATATTTGAGTTTGGGCAATACTGCTTTTTCATTATTTATTTTATACAAGATGTAATATCTGACATCAGTTTGCCGTGTAGAGAAAAGACTTCAGGTTGTGTAATTCATTGCCACTCTGTCTGTTTTATAGACAGATGTGTGCTCACGACAGATTTCCAAAGATCATGTGAACTCATGGGACCTGGAGACTCCCACATGTGTGCCAAGAGACTGCATCTGCATGGCATCAGAAGGAAAAAATAAAATAAAGTAGAAACCTCAAGGGTCATAAAGCAACAGTTAACAGACAGGAATCCAGGGGCCCGCGGTGACAGAGCTTCTAACTAAGACAGAATACTTCCCCTAGCAGACAAGTGACATTATCAAGGCCAGCGATGCGCGACTAAACCTCATAATTGTTTGGGTTTCCTTTATTATTCACTCTTTACCGCTAAGCGCCCATATGGAAAAGACATTAAGCTCACTCAAAGACGTGTTATGAAGTGTGAAATAAAGAGAAGCACTCGAATTCCGGGCCAGTTCATGTGAGCATTACGACAGAAGACATCTTTGTACCACCAGTGTTTAAAGGGAGGAAGACTCCCTAGAGGGTGCCACTGTGTCTCAGCCATTTATCCTTGTTAAAATTTCAATAACACAAGCCTTTTGCACATGACACTTTTCTGTAGGCTCATCAGTACAAATGGGATTTGTTTGAGTTTAACTGTTAAAGATAGTTTTTTTTTTTTTTTTTTTTTTTTAATTAGGGAATATCACTGGATCCCATTATTCATTTTCAGAAGTTTCCTAGTGCCAATGTTTATTAACAAGCTATCAAAATACTACTTTTTGTCACTCTAAATAATTAATGTGTCCGCTTTACTGTATGATAAAGGCCGGATCGGATTACACTGATGACAGTGTCAGGAAAGGTTAATTGGAAACACAATATTGAAACAAATTACAATACAAATATGTTGTTTCCAGTAATTTATCTTGATGTTTCAAATGGACTCATTACAGTAATGACACTATCTTCTCGTCATCGCTTTGATCATTATATATTCATAAAAACATTTACACCTCTTTACTTAACCTTAAAACAGCAATGGTTATTCCTCACCAACTGTAGCTTTCCATGACATATCAACTCTAAAAATAATCAGAATAATGAGCTTCTTACCAAATACACTCGTTTTGAACTAGAAAAAAGGAGTTATTTGGCAGTCGATGTATGATAAGACAGGCTTTGAATTCATATTCAGCAGAGGCACGAGGTTGGCTGGTGAGGTGAAGAGTGGACAGGTTAAGAGGTTCCAAGCCACTGAAGGGGAGATGCAGGCTGTGATGGCATCGAATGAGAGCGGCGGCTGCATGCTGTGTGAGTGTCAGGCTGGCACTTGCCACAACTGGCGGTATTAATAAGACCGGGCTAAGATGAGCTCTGGGACGTAGGTGACTCAACATGTGCTGCTGCCGCTGATGGGCAAGTGCAAATGAAATTAATGGGTAAGGGAAATCAAGTGAGTGAGCCCGAAAATCAAATTACCAATCCAGCCCTCAAACAAATTAGTTTGGTGCCAAAGTTGTAATTGATAGCAACACATGAGCATGCTATTGGATCAGACAATATGATCTAGCATGCATTGCCTCTGATGTGATTTGCTGCTGTATTATCGTGATTAAATATTAAAGATGTGTGGATGACAGTGGCCCCCTTGGTATGTGGCCTCCTAGGAAAATATTGGGGGGGACTAGCTGAATTCTGATTGGCGCTTTGGCTATTGGCAGCAAACCATTCTTCTTTCACCTGGTATCTTTAATACAAATAATTCAAAATAAATTCAGTGTCCTGTCTTTACCCATCTAATCTGGCAGTGAAATGAAGACGTGATCTGAAGAGCTACCTATGCAGGAGTAGAGTGTGTAATATCTGAAGAGAAAGAGTAAAACTCTGACTGGGTAATAGCACAGCGATAATACATTTAGTCTGACAGCCACAGCGGCTTTGTGGTAGCATTTATTTGTTTGGTTCATAAATGTGTAAACTCCGATACATATTAAGGGCTTACTCTCCCTCAGTTCTGTGTGAGCCTTTTGATACGAGGCTTTTTCTTCCCAATGTTGGAGAGGGCTTTTTTTGTATAATGAACTGCGATGCTTTTAATAAAATATAATGATCAGCTAAAAGTTGGTTGGAAATCAAACACTCCACTGTGGCTCAGCAAAACGCGTATCTCAAGGCACATCCACTCTGCCTGCATAACAGATGAGAGATGGTTTTTTTCTTTTTCTTTTCTTTTTTTTTTCTTTTGAGATTTGCAAACCTTCAAACCCCCTAAAACATCAAACCTTTACTGCTCTATCAAATTCTTCGGCTTTGTCCTCACAACTGCTGTGCATATATGAGCAGATTCTTTATGATGTGGAAAATATTTCAACAGCAGCTATCGGCTTCATAATTCATAAAACATTGCATACAATTGGGATACCAATTGGCCTATAGCATACAAAGACTGCAAAGAATTGTAGGTCATTTGAGTTGATTACTAATTTAAATACTGTTCAAACGGCAAGTAATATTGTCTTTTTCTCTCTTTTACCTATTTAGAAAGCAGCTTCTCAGTGCAAACAACAATAAAATGGAATCTAAATTTACCGAAAGCAACACACGGAGGCATAGTGAGGCTGCAGCAAAGTAATAAAACTTAGTCCTGTCTTTGTTTTCCCTTTATGATCTACTCTTGCTAATAATGGATTATTTGAAAAGTTCATCCTAATTAAGTAGTGCATGCAGCACAGTACGCAATCGCAACAATCCATTTGGGTAAACCTCAGAAACAAATAATGTATACTGCGTGCAAAAGCCCACACAGTATTTGTCTTGCACACAAGAGGATAACAGTACCCAAAAGTACACAAAAAGCCTTTGAGTAGCACACATCAAATCATCCACCCTGATATACTTATACGACTGAAGCCCAGCATGACATTTAAAGAGACTCTGTCCTCAGAGTAGTTTGTGATTTTGCTGTATTCCTACTAACTGGACGCCCCATGCTGACACTAGTCTTATGGTTGGATACAGTGGCCACTACAGTGTAATGCATTTATGTATCATCTCGCTTTGTTATGTGTGTTGCTCGTGCATTCGTGCTTGTGTGCATATGTGTCTATGTCCCCGTTTCAGCACAGAGCTGCTCCTTTGAAGTCTGTTTACTGTGCTGATGCCTTGCTGAGAACACTGGGATGGCAATCTGTGACACCACTGACACCTGGCATGTAAACATTGACAATAACTCAGTCATAAAACCTCCTGCAGGTTTGCCCTTTCTTACCTTCATAGGCTTTGGCTGCAGACACAATGCCCCCTCTGTTCCCTGCAACCTCCTTTGTCTCTCAACTTTAACTGCTTTTATTTTTACTTGAAATGCGGCCTACTTTAACAACTTCTGTTAGTTTCGCAGTGCAGTCGCTCACTTGTTGTCCATGGGTTTAAAAAGACCATTAAAAATCAACAGTGGGTAGTTGAAGTACTCATATCTTCTACATGAGTAACAATACCACAGTGTAAAAATACAACCCGTTCTCACAACCATTGCAGCAAATTCTGCAGCTTTGTCAGTTCCCCTCACTGTCTGACACAGAGGCACCTTGCTTGCAGCTAACTCCAATGTATACACACACAAGTTCTTTTTACGCGCTCAGAGCAACTGAAGTTGTATTGAGAGCGAGATAGTTAACACAAGGGCGGGTGTTAGTGAAGGTGGATGGGCCAAACAAACAAAGGAATTTAATTCAGGAAACCGCTATCTGTGTCCCGTACGTAACGTAGTCTCATAAGTCAATGTTCACTCGGTAGGCACATGAGTTAACGTTAACGTTAATGTCAACCACACTTGTTTCCTGAACCTAACTAAGAGGTTTTGTGGCCTAAACCTAACATCCTGTGAAGATGGAAGTTTATTCTGAAAAGACACTATGCATGTAACTAGCTTGTATTGACATGCTGCTGCTGACACGTCAAAAGCTCCAAAGTCACTCCCTCAAAATGATCCTTATGAATTGTTGTTGCTGTCCAAGGTGGAGTGAGTTTGTACTACTTCATGTACTGTTAGCTAGTCGCAAGTTCCAATACTAGATAAATCTGAGGGGCAATGACATGATAAATGGGATCCAAAAAAGGAAGTTCAGCTTTTTGGACTTTTCTTTAATCTTTATTAATTCTGTGAAATACTGTATAATTTGGGACTTAAAGGGTTATTAAAATGAATAAAACCATCTGAGAATGAGTTATCTGAAACGCAAAGGGCCTCAAGTAAATACTACTTTTTTGTATGGGGTAACGAGTCAAAAAAGTTCTGCACTTGGCTTTGACAATGTGTTTTATTTTCTAAGTTTATCATACCACCCAATCCGCAAAGTAAACTAGTAGCTACAGTTGTCAAATTAATGCAGACTAAAAGTGCCATATTATCTCTGTGAAATGTAATGGGGAACACAAAAAAGTAGCATCGAATTGAACTAAAAGTCTAAATTGTTTTTCTGTACAGTTGCCTCCCAACACTGTCTGTAAAATCTAAACATATTTGTAGCACTGTGAGTGCATCTTCTCATTGATTTTTGGGTGAATAAACACTTTACAGTTGACAGTTCCTTTTTGTTGGATCAGTCTCTCCCCGACCCCCCAAAAGAAGACAGGATTAATGGTTTACATTTCACTGTGAACTTCACTAACCACTTCTCTCTCATGTCACTTCCTGGACCAATAATCCCACACTCACCGCTGTCCTTGCTCACACTGAGGGCTCTTATGAGAAACAATTTACCTTTTGAGCATAATTTGTCAGCGGAGCAATGCTGCTTCATTATCATATCATCCTGCTAACTCTTGCCTTTGTTTTGACAGATAGCTTTCATAAGTCACTGGTAAAAACCTTCAGCGGACGTTTGGGATTTTACTGTCACATAGGCTCCATCTGCTCGGTTTGGTGGGGTTTTTATGCTGCGCCATCATTCACCTCCCACAAGCAATAAACACTATCTCTCTCACTTTCCCCCCTGCACTCATTTTTTCTCTCTCTCTCTCTCTTGCATTGTTGGAGATCTTTTTTATAATTCTCTTTCATGGGAAGGAACAACAGAGCAAGACAATAGGCAGTGTATAAGTAACACAACAAGGTTTGATCCGTCATCTGTGTTAAAGCTCATGCCCTTATTCTTTTCCGTTTTGCATCAAACATATACAGTGAATGACACTGCGTTAGCCTCTTCAGAGGAAAAAAGAATAACTTCAAAGATCTTCCGAGGAATTTATTCTGATTATAAGGCTGTAGTCTGTAAAAGAAAGATCAACTTTCGACTCCTGCTTTGTGGAAATATCACAAAGAGGGGTTGTCATGTGAATAGCAGCCTGTGCAGCTGCTTCATTTCAAACATATCACTGATGAATACGTGACATAATCCATGTTAATTTCTCTCTTTTGATATTGCTGAATTTACAGCACCTATCATACATTCATACACAGCCAGCGGGGTGATTTATGAACCCTGCCCACGACAGACATTAGGGATGAGATACAATTGTTTTTCTCAAATCAAAATAAATGGGTCACACAAGGTTCTCATATCGTCAAATATTTTGCAGTAGAAAGGCAGCCCTGCAATATCGACTGTATAATTGAATCGTGTGAAAGCACAGCCGATTTGAAACAATAGATTTGAGGGATGAGGAAACTGTCAAGTCATGCATCATAGTCAGCATTTCACCTTAGGTTGAAGACAAGATTACTTTAGTCAATCTCAATTTCTCTTTTGCTAAATAGATCCTCGACGTAACATTTTTCACAAAGAAACAAGCTCTGGGGGAGATTTTTTGTCACTTAAATGATTTTACAAAAATATGAAAAGGTGATGAGGATATAAAATAGCTTTTAGAATCAATGTAAAGCAAGGCATTAACTCAGGGCAAGATATTGAATCATGATAAGACATGAATGAATGGCTTAAAATGAATAGAAGACTTTTGGTGTTTTTGTCACAAAACTAGCTCCTCCACAAACCTCACCTATTTAAAAGATCTTTTTCATTTATTTTCACTGCCATCAATCTCCCCGTTTTTCTAATTTCAGCTTTGTCATGTTCACTCTGTTCGATTAGAATCCACATACAGTGTGACTATATCAATTTCCTCCACCTGAACCAATGAAATTACTTCCTTCAACAATTTGGTCTTTGCTGGATTTTATTGGACAACCATAGCCATTTCTGCCGTGAAAAAAAGTGCGCAGCTGTATGGCCAATTCAACTGTTATCAATCACCAAACTCGGTTGCCGTCATACAGTCAGAGCGCTCTGTTGTTTTGACAAGAAGTTTTAATCAGGAATAAAGGTTGTCTGAAATACTGGTCTTTTTGTGCAGGGGGCATGTGGTGAACTAAGGTGGGTCCTATTCAGATGTGAAGGCCACTGTAGGTGTTGTGTTGTTGTTTTTAAACTTTGTGATCATGTTTAAGTGAACCTTGAGTCTTCATGGACATAAATTTAGCCTTTACCGTTTTAATTAAAACAAAGGATTTGCTCTAATCCACATCTGTGAAACTGGCCGGTGAGGTCGTTTAAATATGTTAACACAAAGCCGGTAATACAAATGATCTAAGGATAGAATAAGTGAATAAAACTAGCACTGACAGAAAGGGACAACAGTACATCATTGTATTAGGCTGAGAATATAAGTGAGACAGTCGTATAGGTTGTCAGCTATATTTGCCCATATGCTTTGAGTCCTCCAATGTTTTATAGTCAAGCCCTTAATTTAATGTTTCCTCATGGATATTAATAAAAACAAACTGTAAAAAAAATACATGGCCTGGCTGTTAACACTTAGAACATTGTTAAACAGTGTGTAGTTTTCACTCTTTTCACACTCTGATTCCCAGGACAGAGCATTCATTTTATTTTCAAGCATAACATTTTAAAATGTCTAGACAAAGCATTGTATTCCTCATGCACACCAAGGGCTCACTGTCTTTCAAGGGCTCGTTATATGCTAAAAAGCGGTAATATTTGTGGTCTGAGTGAAAACTTTTCATTAAATTCAAGGCTGCTATGTTTCTCCAGCGTTCGCCTGTGGCATCGTTGGCTCTGAACCGTAAAGGCTGATCTCCAGCATAATTTCCTGAGTTCCCTGCACAGGATTATTGATCCTTCTATGATGAAAGAGAGTACTGTACAATAGTTGTCCAATTATAGTTTCAACACCTGCACACGGCACAATCATTTGTTTTTTGATCATTGTGTCATTATTAGTTATTTGCTATCCATCAGCAGTCATCACGACTCCTGGAAAACAAGTTAAGATCCTATTTAGCCACTTTGTTATGTGAAATAAAATGTTATAAAATGGGGTGAGTGAGACATCTTAGCAGCTCGTCCAATATAACTGCTTTAAAGCATTGCCAATACCAATATAATACATGCGTGAGCCAATGAGGCTTTATATTATCATGTACAGACATAAAGCCATCATCAATTAGTGAGTGGTTTGTGTTCATTACCAGAATTGCCACATGGCAATAGATGCAAATTTGCCAATGTAATTAGATTAATTAGCTGGTAATTGAGGGTGTGCTGGTGTTAATGTTTTGCAGAGAGATAGACGGACAGCGGCTGGTAGTGTGTCCGAGCCCTCGGATGACTCTGAGACACTTGGTAAAGAGACAAGAGATGGCACATCTCTGATAAATACCTTGTATTCCCTCTGGCTATCTCCGCCAACCACACAATAGATGTGTTGATTCTGTGCATGACCGCATTGATTTGCCTTAACAGTCATGTTGTCACGGCACGTACTATACATACAGACTCAGTCACCAGAGAGGAGCAAGAGACTGACAACAGTAAAAGGAGATGAGGTGAGAGGTGAGCCATGTCTTCAAAAGGAGCTGTTGTAGTTTGTGTATTTGTGCACTCTATCAATCTTTCCGGTGTCCATTCTCAATGGCAGCTTTATGAAAGATTCACAAAATGATAAGATATAATGGCATGAGTCCCATAAAAAGATGTGGTCACTATGACAACAGTGGTGGGCTGTTAACATCAATAAATATATGAGGAAATAAATGGGATGTGTGCGCAAAGGTAACCCCCCTTGTTTTTTTGTTTTTTTTGACCAGCTAGCACCGAATGAAAAATGCCTCATTTTTCTTGTGGGAGACCTAACAACTGATACTGGTTGGCAGTGGAGAGGAGCGAAATCTACCTCGCTGTCAGTCTACCACCTGCATTGTTATGTTATGACACTTCAAACATCTGGAGTGCACTTTATGTTTTGAAGCATCCAGTTTTCCACAGGAGGAAATTACCAATCAACAAGGAGGGCAGCTGTGGCCCGAAGGCTTGTAAGGGGGGATTTGTGACTGCAAGGTTGCCAGTTTGACTCCCCAGACCATCTGGGAATATCCAAGATGGGGGGGAGGTGAATTAGAACCGCTCTCTCCTCCCTTCAACAACTGCTGCTGAAGTGCCCCTGTGTAAGGCAAGTTTCCAAATGATCCAGTAGAAATAAGCTTCCTGTGTGTGTGTGTGTGTGTGTGTGTGTGTGTGTGTGTGTGTGTGTGTGTGTGTGTGTGTGTGTGTGTGTGTGTGTGTGTGTGTGTGTGTGTGTGTGTGTGTGTGTGTGTGTGCGTGTGTGTGCGCGCCACTAGACAGATATGATAATAGGGAACATGGTCTTTATCATCATGCCTGGTATGACATTAAAATTATGAGAGCTTTAATGCTGTTCCCGTAATAGTTTTTGCATTCAGACATCATATTTGTACATTATAAAGTTGAAATGAATAGTAATGATTAGCATAATAATAACAATGTTCCATAAGTTAGTCGAAAAAAACATTACTCATTCCATAAAATCCCACCCTCACCCTAGGTTCACATTTTTTCAGGTCTTTCTTAGCACCAATGCCCATACGAACATTAAAAGAGGATTTTGCTTGCTATAACCATTCTCTTGTTGCTTTAAAAAATCCTTCTCTGATGCACTTCCAATATACTGTAAGTGATTGGTGTCCTTTTTTTGTGCAAAAGGGCATTGTAAAGTTAATATGAAGCTTAAGCAGTCTGAGTTTTTCAAAGTGAATATCTTAGTATCAAATTGCCTCTTTGTGTTTCCCAGGACGGTGTTTTCCTGTCGAGCTGCAGTGAAGGGATTGTAATAAAAGAAGGAATGTTGCACTAAAAGGATGTAACTTTGGAAGATATCCACATGATTTAACTCATTTGGACAGCTGAAGCCTCATATTAGAATCAGTTAAACTTTTGAATATATTTTTACACCAAGGAGGACTGTGAATTATGTCCCCCATGACTGAAGGGATCCTTTAATGACAGTATGCAATTTAAGTTTCCCAAACATAATGCAACACACATGCAAGACAACATTTTACAGTAAATCAATGACGAACAAGTAACGAAGCAAACGGAACAAAACAAAACAAATCAGGCCACACATAGTAGCTTATCTAATTAAACTAAGGCAAACCAACTAAATAAGCAGGGACAGACAGAAGATGGGGTAGTAACTAAAACAACAGTAACTGAAATAAATACAATTTAATAGAATTAATAAAAGATTAAGGACTTTACCTTTAATTAGCATTATGCCGGTGAGACCTGAGTTTTATCATAAGATACAATATTCCTATCTGTCAATCTAAGTTGCTGTGAATTTATAACTTCCCGATGAGTTCTCGAATGGTATTACTGTACTTCAGACTTGCACAATTAAATGTGTAACCTGATGTATTTTCAAATGTCCCTAGTAAATAAAAGAATATAGAGGATGAAGAGGCAGGGTCTGCAGAGTTGTAAAAAATTGTAATTCAATATGGTTCTGGATATATCCCTTTAATCCAATATGAGAACCTGATTCCAAATCTTAAAGATTCAAGAGTAAAGACTTCTACTCCACCTGATCATCAGGGGAAATGTAGTGATAACCAGATTGTAAGAGGATGACCAATTGTACCTGATCTGGGTGAATGTATTGTAGTCAACACCTGCCACACTAAGGTCAACCGAGTCCTTTCCATTTTTGAGAATAACTGAAATTACTGCTTGACTGAGTGTACTAGGCAGCTGACCTTGAACATAGCTTCAGAATAAATCTGTGTTAGAATAGGTACCAGTAGAACAATTTAGTACCTATAAAATACAGAAAAACATCTAACTGAAGAATCCTTCCTTATTATGACTTCATCCTCTGTATTGAACTTGTAATAATTTGATTATGCAACAGCTTTGCAGGATCAATTCTGAAAAAAACATACAATAATTTCTTTCAAAAAAAGAAATGTCTGAAGTATACAGATGTGAGTAAAACATTTGAAACGCTTTGCTCATTGTCCCTAGGTGTAGCCATCACGTGCCAGTTACTGTATAATGTTATATTATAACATAATGGCTTCCTTTTGCTTTGATTGGCAATTTTATTTTATTTTTCCCCTAATTAGACAAATTCAACTTCCTTGTTGTGTATCTCATATGTAATCTCACATATCTATTTTAATAAGGCCTCTGTATGATGTTCAGATAATACTTTTTCCTTTTGTTTTAGATCAGTTTCCACATTACTCACTTTCCTCTATTTTATTTCTTCAGCTTTGATGTGTGGGCATTGATTTTTGCCTCTGATAAGGCCTCCCAGACAGTGCCTATCTCTTCAATAGACCCAACATTTATTTGGGGAAAAAAAGTTCAGCTTAGCGCTTAAGCAACCATTCTCTAGATCCATTATCACAAAGCCTGCTAGCTCCAGTCTTTCAAATATAGCAGAAATATACGAGCTAACTTTAGCCTGTGAGGTTTTCATTGAACCTCTTGCAGATCTTTCAGAATGTTGCTGAGTTGCGACATCTCTCGCATTGGATCGGCCATTCCTGCAGCTTTCTGCATGTCCAACTCAGTGCATAGATGAACTCTTGCTTGGATGTCTAAGATTTCCAACGTGATGTAGCCAGCAGGATAAACTATTTTTTATTTAAAAGGATACCAACAAGATTTACACATCTGCTTTTAGATGGCAAAATCAGGCATTTAGCTATCAAAGGGCAATGGGTGTTTTTTTGGAATCAATATACCTAGTGACTCTCTTAGTGGCCAATGAACAATAAATCAAATGAAGGATATAATTAATCTGAGCTCACTCAATACTGAAGGAGGGCATGTGCCTCTGTCTAAATATTGTATTTACGGTTATTTACAATTACTCAGTATAATTTATAGTAAAAATATGTATAGATTAAGTAATAATTATAGTAAAAGATTAGACTCGGCACAACATTTTTGGGCAAGAGCAATGCAAAACAAGATCAGGGCAATAACAGTTACATAGGCAATAGACAGAGACTTGAAAATATGAAGAGCTAATATTGTTAGTTTGTGGGAATAAAATGTCTGTAACAAACAAAACATTATACAGCGTGTAATGACTTGTTACTTGTTGACTTGTTTTTAGTCACACAGTACTTAACGTCATCAATTTACATAAGGCTGTTTTGTAACTATCAAGCAGCTGCAGTGTGAATGCTTTGTTTTCCAACTGTCTTCTAATGTGTTAAGCCCAATTCATTGTTCACCATCTGTGTTGTTTTGTTATATTCCACATGCTGATATATGTATACATACTGAAATTGCAGTGATTGAGTAATGACATATTGGTGCAATATGAGTAATTTATCTATTGATTTGCACAAATGAAGTAATGAGCTCCAATGGAAAATATATATATATATATATAAATATATATATATATATATAAATAAATAAATAATCAGTGGCTGGACCTGCTTTCAGTTGGCACAGACAGGAACTACATTATGGAGCATGAAATCTGGCTAAGAATATACCAATGTGTTAAAACTGCGTCACACTGCTGACATACATGATGAACAAGTTGTTGTTTATAGTGTCATCTGACACTTAGCCCTCCAATTTACATGAACTACCAAATTAGATTATCCCATTTGTGTAACAGTGTGAGGGTGTTAGTGTGTATGTGATTTGCAGCCACGCGTACAGTACGTCAATGTATTCAGTTGCACTTCTATGTGTGTAAGTAATGCTTTGGATTTTTCATTCCAACACTTTTGAATTTGTTGTGTGGCTTTACATCCAAAGATCCATTATCATAAAGTTGTAGGAATATAACTGGTAAATTTTAGGGGCTGCAGTGCTGAGACTCTCACCTTACACTCTTATCTAAAACACTACAAATGTTTTGACCTCAGACCTTGAGGCAAAGCAACTATTTAAATTGACCTTTTATCACATTTGATTCAGTTTTCTAAGTCTGCAAGTTGGAAGAGAGTGGAACCAAGAGACAGATAGAGAGAGTTAGGGTGGTGGCCCTCAGCGTTTATCAAAGAGCTTTTCAGAGCCTTTGACAACTCTTCCTCACTTGCCACGGCAGCATACTGATCTACAGGAGCCCACGCAGTGGCACACAGATCTCTCCAAGGTTAGTGTGATGTGTGAAATGCCAAACAGAGCTCTTTAGTACTGGAAAAGCTGTTTAGCTGGGGAGCAGGTATAGGGCTAAAAATGGAAATCCAAATGAATCTGTTTATTGCTTTTTCAGAATGACAAATTCATGAATCAAATATAAATTGACTATCATTTCAGCACTTCATTTAAGCAAACATTTTGTTCTCTCATTTGACGTTGGTGGATTTTTGCATGGAAGTTTAAAACTTGCAACTTGTGCCAATAGTGTAATTCAAGGTAAAGTTGCATTCATGAAATTTGTTAGTCTTCATCCTCAAAGCCTTTTTGTGAAACGTCAACGAGAAAAACCTTGTTTGGAAAAAGTTTTCCTGATCTAAAATGCACTGCACCCACAAGAACAATGCTGGTTCTTTTAGATTTTAGCAATTAGCATTACCGTTATTAACCTGTTGGGACACTTGCTTTTTTGCCTGGGACATGCGATTATTTTAGTCTTTAAATTCATATCTTCATGTTTCAGTTAATTTAATAATATAATATAGCTGCTTTAACATACTCTTATTTGTATACTTGTTTACAAGATTTGATTGTATATTTTTATATTTCTATTTTTAAATTCTGCCTTTAGTATTGCACTGTGTTTGTTATTTACTGTACGCACCAATTAATCACCAAACCAAATTCCTTGTATGTGTAACGTACTTGGCAATAAGCAGCTTCTGATTCTGATTCTGATATTAAAAACCTGAAAAATATTATTCCCTTATACCTTTTATGAAAAGAACCAAGGTATGTGATTTGTTATTACTTATAGGAAAATAAGAGCCAAGGTTCTGAGGCGGCTATTGTTTAGTACCGTTGTGTTACATTTAAAAACAGTGAAAGAAGTGGAAAAAAATGCTGTTTTTTTTAAAGGTGCATTGTGTAATGTTTGGCCACCTGCTCCAAACAAATAGGGGGCACATTTAACCTCCACTACTGGATCCAGACATTATTCTAGATTATAGTAAGAAAACAGCCACATCAAAACCACATGGACCTCATTTGGAATGTTTTTCATTGAAGTTTGTGTTGTCATTTGTTACACAAAACACAGATCAAGTTTATTCATTTTTTGATTTTTTTTAAATTTTGGGGGATCTCAACATTAATAGAATCAAGGTCCTGATTTTATTTCTTGAGAATTGGGGAATAATTTAGAGTTTCCAATTGGTTTAAAGTGCATATCTTTTGATAGTGGGAGGAAACCTGAGTTCCAGGAAAAACCCACACAGACACAGGGAGAATATATAAACTCCACACAGAGACACAGGTGGAGGTGTAGCTAGCCACAGCTGATGAACCCTGCAAGACCCATTGTATGAAAAATGACGGTGAATTTTACTTTCTAAATCTGTCAACATATGTGGTAGAAAGAGTAGCAAGAATAACTATGGCCAGGTCTTGGTGTATGGTCAAATCTAACACATTTCAATCTATGTCCACGTGGCCACTCTCCCTCAACAGGTATCCTTCTGTCCGTTTTTAGCTCGGTCTTTCAGTCTAACTATCCCCTTGCTCACATGCAGTACGTACAACTCACACACACACATTAACATGCATCATTTACATTACTGGCCCTGTTTTCCCTCCAGCAGCTTGTGGCCTAACAGGACGCTCCCTCAAACAGTGTTGCAAATAGCCGCCCCAGCTGTCACCTATCAGGGAGTATCCTCGATGAGTACATAACCGGCCGTGTCCCACCACTGCAGCCTACGTCTCCCTTCATTCCCCATTACTGCGGGTGGGAAAGCATCGGTGGAGGCAAAATAATGGGCCTGCTTAGATATGAGGAGGAGTAATCTAGGACAGGAATTAAACTTTCATCTCCTCCAAACAGCATTTCAACGACTCGACTGATTCGTCTCTGCGCAACAGTGCCATTTGTAAACTCAGAGCTGAATTATTAACAGGGGAGCTTTGCATATCGTTGAGACTCATCGGACAGCTTTTACATCTTGGCACTCAGCGGGCCGCAGCATCACAGGTTGTGATGAAGAAACAGAAATAATGGAGCTTATCACACTTTAGTACACAAACTTAATAAGAATAACATTTATTTAAACTAAGAGTCTGAGGAGCATGGAACAGCATGCTTAACGCAGATTAACATTATTTACAAGAGGGACCACAATTATTTTGAAATATTGTTTCTTCTCTTTTTTTCCCCACCAACCAAAAACAGACTGGAGCAAAACTCTCAAACTCAAAACTTCATTTTGTCATTATAGGAAGGCAGCATAAGGCTCCAGTTAAGGTTTCTGCTGCCTCTGCAGTTCCACCTATATATATTGCCTTGTGTATACGAATTGCCAACAAAGAGACGATAGGAACCATATGCCACTCATTTATTGCGCTGTTTTTATTTTTTTCACAACCAGCCCCTTAGATGCAGCCTTGTCATTTACATATTTGCATGCAAGACAAATTGTTGATTACATCTTTTTCAGAATGTGCAGTCATATATCAATACACCACACCTTTTGTAGGCAGGAGAACAATGTTTTCGGTGTTAACAGCGGAAGCAAGTGTTACCTAAAATGTCTTTGACTGTTGGGGTTGCAGTTTTTACACAGACACCACAGATACAGCACTTTATCTCACACCATTATATGCAGTCAAACAAGCATGATTGAGATTGATACAATTAGGGTTCCAGCCTTTTCAGCCTTTGCTCTATTGAGAATTAAAGTTCGATTTTATGAACTGGTGAATAAAATAAATAGCAAGATAGCTATTAGTACAACAGGGACAAAGTGTAGGTCATAAAAACTGCCCCAATCCATTAAGCACGAGAGAGAAAAAAAATCTCAAATTGGCCTTTTAATCTAACTTTATTGCTGCTGCATATATCAAATCAAAATGCACAAATGAATATTTAAATATTTCACATAAGGTGGCCATAAAATGTGTTTTGTGTTGTTAGCTATACGACCCTGGCTTGTGCCATAGTCAGGAACTGCAGCAGCAGACTGGAGATCAGGTTTCTGGGGTTTGCGGATAACCATTGACCTAATTAAATCAAAGACAATGCGTCATTTCTTAGAGCTGCTTTCCATTTCTCCATCAGTTTGTTTTTTTTCTCATTCAAAAATAAGCTGCTATTATTTATTCAGCTGTGATTAAAAATTGATTAGCACTTATGTCAGGTGCCAGCGCTAGAAACTCCCTGTGCATCACTGCTGTTTTGTACCTTGGAGCATTAACTGCAATAAAAGTAGATGACTCCAGAGCCACCAAAGGGCCGACCAGGGCAAAAGGTCCAGTTCATGGAGGAAGGGGGGAGGAAAAATAAGCAATTTATTGGAGAGAAAAGAAGCTCACCTCTAAAACCTCCCTTGGCAGCAACTCAGAAAGAGCTGGATACTGCAGCAATATAGACACACCGCTGTCAAATGGACCATGTTCAATGGCATATTTGACAATATTAAAGCAATAGTTCACCCTGAATGCAGCTTGTAAAGGTTTGATGGTACTGGACCCTAAATCCAGTCACTTGGAAGATGTTAAATGTTTATCCTACTGTATCAGAGATTTTAATTTGGCACAGTTTGCAAGTTTTTTATTCAGATACCAAGATACAGTACAGGGCAATGTGCTTTTTTTTTTAGTTATATCCACATACAGTAACTATTTGGAGGGGAGGATAGTTACATACGTTTGTGTGTATGTCAGTGTGTGTTTTCTTCCATCTGTTTCTACAGTATGGTCATTGCTTTGGGCAAAGGGTCAAACTGTGTGTGTGTCAGGGATGTGTTGGGTTATGACGAAGTGTCGTGGCTCGAGGAGGTCAGAAAAGCTCGGAGAGATGGAAGTGGTTGTGTTGATGGCGTGGTGGTTGTTGTGGTGACGCTGTGTCACTGAAGGTTAAGCTGGATAATAGTTGTCCTGGATACATTTAACTTTACGATTAATAAAGATGCTTCCCTTAAAGTCAGCCACATAATTATGACAATATAATATATATTCACGCCAATGGACTTTTTAAACATTTAGTTGTTTTGTGTTTATTTTGCTGTTTATTTAAAGCAATATTTGCATTAAAATACATACTTTGTGAATGTGTTTAAATCATGAAAGTTTAATCAATCTAAATTTAGCCCCCAAATCCATTAATGTATCCAATCAACCCTCTTGTAACATAAGAAAATGTGCAACCGCTCAAGAAGTAACACTCTTGATACAAAGTTAAACATACGTGTAGGAAGATTGCTGCATGTGAGTGCCTCCGTGGGCCCAGGAGCCTGTATGACCGTGCACAGATTCATGTGCCCGGGAGCTCGCTGCTGCAGCAGCAGCCTCAGACAGACACAGCGCTGCTCTAATTAGCTGACCTGTCACCATCGACACCCACAGCTGTGCAGCGCTCTGGGAGCAAGCTGAGCACAGAAAGAGGCTTCAAGGTGCAGACAAAGCCAGCAGTGAAAACACAGACATTGATGAACACATCCAAGACTTCTGTCATCACCTTCAAGACAAAGGACGCCACCTTGTACTTTTGCCTGAGAGGGCATTCTGCAGCTTTACTAAGTCTTTGTGATTGCATTGGGGCTTTTCCCCTCAGGTTTCAGCTGTAGCAGTGCACACAGGTGAACCCAATTGAACTAAATTTGCGACTTCTCAAATTAACTGGCTGCACCAGTGATCATTTAGGTGTGTCCTAATAAAGGACATGAATATCATGCAAACAAGTACTTTGTATTTGATATTTTTAATTAGTTTTTTCACCTTCACATTAAAGGGTGTTATCCTGTTTATCATGCCGCATTAAATCCCCTTTTATTCAATGATATAAAACAATGAATACTTTTTACAAGCACAGTGTGTTTCAATCACAGAAATCCACTTATAACTATTTGGCATTTTTAGTGGTAGTTCTGGCTCATAAGTAATATCAAAACTTATCGCAAAACATTTGAAATCCACTAAAGGTAACTATATTTTATAGCTAGGAGTACAGCAAAGGTAATAGGTAATCTCCCGTATCAGACTTCTGAAAAAACTCATAGTTCATAATCGGGTTTATAATCAATTCACATAAAATTAGCAAGATTTATGAAATATAAAGTTGCTGTAAGATTTTTTTGAGCTGTTGGAGAGTCTACAGTCTCTAGAACCCCAAACACAACATGAGGTACCCATAGTTGGCAGCAGAAATGACTCAAAGCTTGGTACATATATACAAAAAAAGAGGAGCAGTTGTGGAAAAACACTGCTGGCGATGAAGCATAAAGTGCATGTTTCCATCCACGAAGTTCTGTGACCTAGCCGCTGCTTCTTGGCCCTCTGTTGTTTGGACCGGCGCTGCGTGTGGGAACATGAGGGGAGATGACACTCGGGTAGAGATTTAAGACACGGTGCGCTGGCTATCGGAGGTCTCCTGGTAGGCCTCAGACACGGCGCTCTGTGCTTCCCTTCCTCAGCCCAGACTCATTCTCAGTCTTGCTGCCACGCACACACTTAGGCAGGGCAGAGAAATCCCTCATCTTGTATCTGGTTCAAGGTCTGCTGCCGTTGATGACAGTTGATGACAATCCAGAGGGAATATCACCTGCGACTGGAAATGGAAAGCAGTGAGAGGAGGAGAAAAAACGAGAAAAGGATGCACTGGTGGAGCAAATAATAAAGCCAAGGATTTTGTACACTAATTTAAAATATTGACACACTAACTTTTTTCTGACTTTCTTACACTGATTATAGATGGATCATCAATTGTTTCTAAAACTAATCAATCACAAATGTGGTGATCATACATTTCCGACTGTAAAAGCATTAGGCGTCTGTTCAAAACCAAGCCCAGATATTTTATAGTGGCAGAAACTAAACCACAGACAAACAAAACGATCAATCTCCCGCTCACACATTCCCGGCTCCTCCTCTCAGACTTGCACACACTCTTCTAAAATATGCATTGTGATTCCGAGTTTGCCGAGAGTTGTATGCCCCAGCATTACGCTTGAGTGATATAATTTATATCATTTCAGGGAAAAGATAGGAAATCAATCCGATTCAGTTGGCAGCAGGGCCCGATAGATAATTCTCAAGGTTTGATTAAAATATGTGTCTAATGAGGGAAAAATGTTAATGTTGTGATGTTTTACTTGAAGCTAAGCAGCTCAGACCCCTTCTCGTAAAAGTCAATAACCTGTCTGTATCTTCAGTATTCTTTTTAATTCATAGTGTTCCCTGAAAAACTTGAAGGAATATGAATGATTTTATACTGAGTCGTCTTCTGTTGCATGTATATAAACTCACCTACAAATACTGGCACAAAACACAGTACATTTCCAAAACGTCTTTCAAAAACATCATTTTAAATCACTTTAAAGGGACAGTTTCTCAAACTTCTTACTGGTTTGTTTAGAAGAACCACTATAAGTGAACACTGTTTAAAATGATGCCCCATTTTTGGGCCTTTCAGCAAAGTAAACTGTTTAAATGAAAGGGGAAAAACAACTACTGATGTTTTCAGACATATTTTTCTTGGATAAATATTAAAAGTCATTTGAAACTTTGATCTAGGTTCTTCTGAGCCTTTCCGACATCAAGGAAAATACCCACTTTTCATTCCACCTGTCAACTGCCACAATCTGTTTTTATTTCCAGCTACCATCTCTGTGTGTCTGGGCTGGAAATCTGCTTCCCAGACTGAGTTACCTGCTACTGAGCTATTGTCAAGTATGTTTGGGACATGAAAAGTGCTGTGAAGTAACTTTTGGTTGTGATTTTTATTTTTTTTATTTTTTTATGGTTTTGCGTTATTCACTGAATCCAAATAAAAATAACATCAGAGGGGCAAGGTATTTCTGTAGGAATAAAGTCACTGCAGAGAGCCTGACACAAACATGATGCAAACCGTCATTCTCTAGTGATGTCTTTTACTGTTTAACATAATTAGTGGACATGTAAAATTATGGAATTGTAATCTCAATACTGCTCACTGCTCACGTCCTTCATCAAAGTCACCCTTCCTGCGTCGTAATCAACAGACCAAGGACTTAAAACTGCTGAGGTGTGATTGAGACGTGCACTAGTGGCTCCCAGAAGCCAACTTCATGGTCCATGTTCGAGTGTGTATCATGTGTGTATGAGTGTTTATGTATGAGTGGTGGTCCATGGGTCTGTGAGGGTCAGGGCTGAGTGAGGAATATACTCCTGGGAGCTGGAGATTCACGTGGAAGACCGGGAAGAAAAGGGATGGATGGAGGCCCGGTGTGAGGGGGGTGAGTGGGCGTGTTGAGGTGGCAGGGAGGAGCGATGTGGAGGAGGAGAAGGTAGAGCAGTGGGACCCCACTTAATCTGATAGGAATTCATCCAGGCAAAGGAGCTGAGGAGCCGTGCAGAAAGGCAAAGGTGATCTATGAGCAGTGAAAAACAGCCAGGATGCCCATAAATGGATGAGAGCCACAATGTGTATGCCACTGACGTTAAAGGATGCGTTGGGCCCAAAGTGGCTTTTTCCCATTAACTTCCATTGGGAAAGAGATGTCTGTTAATCAGTGGATAATCTTTTTATGTAAATCAACTTCCCCGTACAAACAATCATACATCCATCATTTAAATCAGGTCCTAAAAGTTGTAAAATTCACTAATGGCCAAACCTAGAGTTAGTCTCCTAGTTCCCTTGGAATAATGAACTGCCCTTCATGTGAGTGGATATAGAGCAGCTGGGGTTAAAATAAAAGCTCATGGATGCAGAAAAGGTGCGGAAGATCTGGGTAATTTTGTACTTGACAGTTAAGTCATTTTGGCCTCATGCGCCGATAAGCAACTTTTAAGAACGGAGCTGGGCCTTTAATGGACTTTTAATTGGCCCTGATATTTCTGTTGGAGGGACTGCATCCATAGTTGCATCCAAATTATTATTTTTATTGTTTTGTGGCTGCCATGCAATCGTGTCTATTGAGTCACCAAAGAAGAGCAGACTCTAGAGTGGACGTGTTCGATTGATGTATTACTTTACACTCAGATGCCAACATGGATTTAAATTACAGTAAGTGAAATATCTTTCAAAAAATTTTTGAAATCATAAAACAGGCTGAGAAATAAAAGTTACATTGAACAAGCTGTTACTTTAATAGTGTTCAACATCCGAATGTGAGCTGGCACATCTTTCTAAACAAACTTACCCAACAACTCTGTGATCTTCTCGTCATTTAAGCAATGTTTCAATTTCCTTCCAATTGTTTTTATGTGCCAATCAACTAACTATCTATCACCATAGGGGCCGATTAAGATACCAAAGGGAACACGAGTGAAGTGAGAGAAATTCATTAATGAAAATAAAAAATGTATAGGTGTGAAACAGCATCGAAATGCCATGATGCATCAGAGTAGCTGGTACTTGATTAATAATGTAGTATTTTGCATAGATTTGAATATATTTGCATAAAGGTACTTGATGAAAACACAGACTGAATCACATGTAATTTGCCAAAAGTTTCTGATATTTGCTCAAAACTTTGAATGGAAACATAACGTACTGTTATGGTTTACTCTCAAGGCTCTCATCAGCATCATTTTCAGACACAGCAGCCACTGAACACTATCTGCCCACCAAACAGAAGGCAGACAAGGTTAGCTACCAGCTGGTGAACACAGTTGAGCATTTAGCAGTTAAATAGCCAGATATTTCCCTCAGGAGTTAGTGGAGACCAAAACAGAGCTAAAAGGAGAGTGAATATTCAAGAAACCCGATCATCTCCAAATAAATGCTAATGTTGATCCATAACTGCTGGATATGTAAACGGAAAAACTGTTTGCTTACAGGTTCGCTTTTCACCTTGAGGAAGTGTTATTAGGATCGTGTTGTGTTCACAGCTTGTTTCCACAGCCCAAAGTGGCCTGAAAAAACAGTTATTGCAGGTTTAAATAAACAGTTACTGTGGTTTTCCCATTTTATCAGTTCATTATTAGTAGTTTATTTTTCTCCTGAATTGTGACTTATTTCCCTCTTTCAGTGTGTCACAAGGTCCTCGACTGATTTAGTGATGCACATCGTTTCAACAAATATATATTGATGCATTTAGTGATACAATAATAGCTCATTCTATCTATAAACTGTCAAAAGAAACTCCAAGGGCCATGCTGGCATGCTTGCAGCACACAATTCTTGTGTGAGCTGTTGCATATACAGGATGTAGAGTGTTTTCATCTCCTTGATGTTCCACAGACTCGAGCAACACACGGAAAAGGCAGGCAGGCAGGGAAGGAGATGTTGCTTTGGGCCTTACAAATGACCTAGATACTGGAGTATGAATTTCATTTACCTCTATCCCAGCATCTAAGTGTACCTCACTTCTCTTACGCATCCGTATGGCAACCATGGAGCTGGAGCGGATACAAAAAACAGCCCACAGATAGGCTTTTTTTTTTTTTGATCAGCATCTACTCGCTCACTCCTTCACTCACTCACTCACTCACTCACTCACTCACTCAAAATAAATGAGAGCGACCACCATGTTTCTAATCCCAGAGAACTTATCTGCTCAGTGGGTAAAATGTTTTGCAATAAGCAGGATTTGGCTGTAGCCAGGATAAGTTAGATGTTTGCTATTCTGCACCAGGACTGAAAATTTCCCTCCATGTAATGCAGAGGTTACAGGTGTTAACCGCAGCCAATGGAACTATTGATTAATCGGAAAGGCAGTTTGGCAAGCCTTCTTAGACCACAAAGTGGCTGATCAGAATTCTGGAGCTGCTAGTTCCAATAGCTTCTTGCTGGGCACGGAAGGAGAGGGGAAGCGAGGGTGGAGAGGGGGATGAGACGAAGGAGCATGGCTAGAGATGAGGGCAGTGGAGGTGGTGGGTAGGGCACCAAAGAAATATGACTCATGGGGTAAAGAACAGATGGGGGATGATGGAGTGTGAGTGAAAGTGTGGAAGGAGAACAGGTGAAGAAAGAGAGAGGCGAGAGGGATGAATTGTGAGGCAAAAAGAGATGTGAATTGAAGGCCAAGTAGCGTGGATTATCATATCTGAAGTGCGAGACATGAATCTCAATCCATGAAAAAGGGCACATTTTGATACAAAATACCCCTGCCGTGCCCGGTCTTAATGGATGATGTGCCGTTGAATGCGTCATTTTTACTCTTCCCCTGAAATACCAGAGAGAGAATGGGTCCCTCTCCATAAAGAGATCTGGATCAAGGTCAGTGATGCTTTTCCATTCTGATGAGGAAATGTGGATTACAATTGTGGTGGCAGATTTACTTAAGACACATGCAAAAAGTTAGCATTTATGATCCATGTAGAAGAGTGTAAAGAGAGCTCATTAGTTTTACATACTTGGACAAGCGGGACAGAGTTTAAATTTCACTTTTAATCTTACAGGAGAAAGGGCTTTCAGGACAAGGACCAACTAATCTTGGTAAATTAGTTTGGCTGGAGTATAAATATCCCCAAAATACGAATGATTGCAGCTTTTGTTAGAGCCGACAAATATAATATTACATCAATTCCTTACACTATTTGGGGTTTGGAAATGATAAAGAAAAGAAACCACCATTCAAACTCTTTATACAGCTCTTACTACAACCTTCAACATGCCCTAGATACGGTTGCTATGCCATGATTGGACAGTCACTTTTGAGGGGAGGTGTTTAGTGACGATTTCACAAATGTTTCTATTGATGCTTAAACAGATATCATTTGTTTGAAGTGTCTTTAATGCTGTTACAACACTATTTTATTATGCTCTGTCACACTGTTCTTACCACAAGCCATTGCCACTATGACCCAGTCTTTTCAATCACTAGTGCTGTAAAGGTTCAGCATGCTATATAATGCACTGGTGCTTCTGCCCCTTGTTCCTAGTCAGCTTTAAACCAACCTCTATTAGATCATTTTCTACATCAGATGCTCAAGACACATCTAGTCAACTCACACACACACACATACACACACAGATTGGTGCTATTGTACTCTAAACCTCCCGGTACATAAAACTGACATGCAAATACAAATTGCGTTACGACATCTGAAACACTATGTCACATCTCTGAAAGAGGAGAGAGGAAGGCAAACCAGCCAGCCAGGAGCGACGGGAGGATTTCATGCTAGCTTAAATTTAGGCACGCTGTTTGGGGTCTTTATTGTTCCTCAGAGGCCAAACTTTAAGTGAATTTCTCCACCAGGGGGGTTGTTCCATGAACGCTTGCACCACGCATACTGGAGTGAGCAGAGGCAGACATCTGCAATCTGCCAACGCCCCCCAGTAAAACTTTGTCCTTCTCTGTTCTGATCTCAAATGAGCTTTTCCATCCTGCGCCGTAACACTTCCCTGTCAGTGAAAATAATTCAAAATGGGTCTGTCATCTTGTGTCTAGAGACAGCTGTACAATGCTTTGTTTAAAGGCTCTATTACACTGACGGGGAGAGTGAAGGCTTTGAGAGATGATTTTGTCTCCCTCATAACTTTTCATCTCAGATATTGATTTGATAGGCTTTTTTTCCCACTTGGCAAGCAAAATGATTTTAACAGCTTAGCATGCAGTCTTACCTTACAGAAAATATAAAATCTTACAGTTACTGAAAAAGGGCGCAGGAAAACAAACACTGCAGAACATACAAATGCACCAGAGATTTCATCGTATTCAAAGCTCTGTGATGTGCTGTGACCTAGCCAGTGCATGTTTTCTCATGACTTCTGCCATGTTTCAAGGGGTAGTGAGCATGTTCGCTTTAGCGAAGCATTCACCGAAGCAGAAGTAATCAGCAACGCGGGAGTCTTTGGAGGATACTCTCTAACAGGTTTGCAGGCAGACATTTTAGAAAGACATGATACCAGGAAAGGGGGCATAGGTGACGGCGAAAGGTCCCTGTGGGAATGGCAGGTAGCTGACCTGGTGGCCTACAAGCTCAAGCTTGTGTTGCCGTTTCACACTTTGTGTTGCAGAAAAGATTAAAAAAACAGTGGATATTATTCCCTCTGCTCTCGACCCCGCTGAGGTCCGATCAAAGATCCGAGCCTTTGATGTTTTAACCCCTGGCTGTTTGTAGGGGAAAAAAACACCCCTCCTCTGAACCAGATGGTGCCTGTTGCATGCTGGGAGCAGCCAGGCAGTGTTACGGGTCCCACCTGTGGTTTTAATTACAGTGCATGACGAGCGGGACGCAGTGGAGCGGAAGGAGAGGGGAAAGTCGGGGTGACCCTCGCTGTTCGGTGAGGGTGGAGGAATGAAAGGAGGGGGGGGACTGTCTGTTCACCTGTATGGATCACAAATCATGTACCTGTTTGTCTCTATCCGTCACAGTACTTCCTTTTTCTTCCCCTTTGTCTCCGTCACATACCAAGCTATTCATTTAATGAGTAGGTTTTGTTAAGCAGAGGAGGTATACCTCGCACATTTACCTGTGCATGACTCCAGCCGTCATGTTTTCAAAGCACCCCATGATGCCTCTTTTCTCCGTCTTCCCTCCTCCGCCACAAATCATCTACATTCCACACACACGTCCATATATTTTCCCGTGTCTGTCTTCTCCTCACCGGTGTATAATTTGTGCAGATCGCTGTTGCTTCTCCGCATGGTTCTCCAGCTCCTCTGCATGGATGAACTCCTATCAGATTAAACTGGCACTCGCTAATTCTGACCTCCCCTCCCGTGCATATACCACCCGCACCAGGATCCCCAGGGTCCACACCCTCCTCCTCTCTCTCTTCGCCAACACCTCTCCTTCTATCTGTCTTTTGACATTTCGGCTTCTTCTGTCATCTGAGAGTTCCCGCTGAGTGCTGAGGTGCCTCAGTGGCAGGAGGGGGGGAGCAAAAAAATTAATCCCCGCAGGCCCTTATGTATACATTCACAAAGGTCCTGAATATTTTATAGTTTTAAATTTCACTCCAGCATGAATAGCCCAAAATGCTGCGTTATAGGATTTTCTCAGGTTCCTTTTCTTCATAAGATTATGTATCCAAAAGCAACAGGGTGTGAACACTATTTGAAAAACAGAAGGTATAAATTTACTATCTCAAAATCATTGAATTTTTTTTTTTGCCATGCTCTTGAGTATATTTAATGCTTTATCTTTACTTATTTTGACCCCAGCTTTGGAAAAAAAAAAAAACTTGATAAAGTTAGTTTTTATATTTCTGTAATGTATTCAGCCATGATTCTTGGGGAACTGTATTTTTTTTCTTTTTTCCCTTCCTCTCTCTTTCTCTGTGAACGTGCAGAGCTGCGTGTCAGATCTGTGGGATGCCTGTAGGCTGCTCCCAAGAGAGGCACGGTGTGCTCATCCAACACAAACAGGGTCACAAAACAACGACTCAGCCACTTGTGCATAGTTTACTTCAAATTAGCCCAACTCTTGTACAAGTACTACATCGCAGCCAATCAAGCTGATCTCATGTCAGACAATGAGCTGACGGTGGGGGACAGAAACGGAGGTGATGCCAAAGGTAGAAACTGAAATAGATTGCATCAAAGTGATGTGAGGAAAGCCTTCATTCAGTTATTGTGAAATAACGCCTGCACAGAGAGGAGCCAGAAACAAACTGTTAAACACACCTGTAAATAACAAGCTGCTCGTTTTGTTGCCAGTTGTAGTGTCTGATCCGATAAAGCATTCTGATTGCAGAGATAAAGCTTTGATTTTCAGCTAGTCTAACCCATGCTTGGGAGAGACAGTCATCACTACTAACAGGCGAACGTAACGGGGCTCACCGGACCTCCTGAGCGTCACGAAAAGCTGCGATAAGCAGAATTAGCAGCGCAATTAATATTCCAGCCATATTTTCCAGGGAGGAAGCAGAGGGCACAGCAGCTGCTCCCATATGCAGACCTTGCTGTTATGACCGTGGGGGCGATGTCAGACACCTTACCCCCCCCCCCCCCACCCCCACACAAGAGCCACACCTCAGCCCCTTCCTCCCCGTCCCCCGGCTTCCAGCCCCCTCCCGATTAACCTTAACTCCTGCGATCTTTCCCCACTACTCATTTGCATTTCAACCTCCTATTGTGTGTGGGGGTTTTTTTCGTCTTAAACTCTCACAGAGTAGGCGTACTGATGGTTTAGTGACTAGGACTTAAGATCATCCTTTAAATCAGCAAGCATCCACCCCGCTGAAGGAGAATAATATAGGCATGTGGCCAGGGTTGTAGCACTCCAGATAGGTCTTGATAGGTCTCGAGACCACTTTTTGAAGGTCTCAGTCTCGTCTATGAATCTCTGTCTTGTCTCTGTCTAAGACAAAGAGGACTCTGAATTTTATTTTAAGACCTTAAAAACAAAAAACAGAAGGGCTGGGATAGCACTTAATTGCCTGTGGATTGTCTGATTTATTTATTGACATCATTACTGTGATTGGATGTCAAACTTTCTGCCTCAATTGCAACCAATACCTTCACTCATTTCTACCTAGAATTTTTGTTAATGTCAACGTCTGCCATGCATCCCCGCCCCCCCTTCACACGCACTGCAAAAAAGTTATCTAAACCCTTCAAAGTCTTGGTTTTGACTCGGTCTTGATACACTCGGGTTCAGGTGGTCTTAACTAAGACCCTGCAGGTATATAAACATCATTATATTAGCGGCTGTGGCGTAGTGGAGAGCAAGGTAGTTCTCCAATCAGAGGGTCGGTGGTTCGATACCCGGCTTCGGCAGTCGATGTGTCCTTGGGCAAGACACTTAACCCCAAGTTGCTCCTGAAGGCTTGCCATCGGTGTGGACTGGATGATGAATGTTAGTTAGAGTCTGATGGTGGCACCTTGCATGGTAGCCTGTCATCAGTGTGTGAATGGGTGAATGATATGTAACATACTACTGACTGTAAGTCGCTTTGGATAAAAGCATCTGCTAAATGACTGTAATGTAATGTATCACATTTCTAGCTAATTTTTTTTTGCCAACTAATATGGTGTAATGAAAACCCTGGTGTGCTAATAATCCTGGTAAAAATCATCAAAATGAAGGGTGTGTTTTAAAGAGGTTTCACCAGGAGTAGATCAAATCCTTGTGGTCCTGCAGGGTGGCATATATTTAAGCGTACCACCAGCCGAGTGGGAATCCAGAAAGGAGAGATCATTTATTCATTTTTTATTTATTTTTTATATATATATATTTTTGTTGCTTTCAGCCGTATCAAAGTGTTGTGTGATCTTCACCTATTCCATGTTAAAACAAACCTGTTCTCACTCTACCCTGCACATCTCATGCCGTTTTGACCTATTGAATGGCCCTGTCCGCTGGGATGGGCTGACTGGTTACGCTCACAGCTTGAGAAGCAGATCTAGCCTGACAGAAATGCATTGTGGGTAAAGGAGAAGGGACTTGCACAGATACTGTATGTCAGTTCAATATTGACTTAAGGTATAGTATGTGTGTAAATTATGTATACTGTATACTGTAAAACTGTATAAAATAAAGAATAGTAGATTGTACATTGTTGCTGTCAAGGGAATCCATATCTCCAAATTTAGTGATTTCTTTTTTTTTTAGATAAACTGTTATAAGACGTTCTTTTCCAGTACTAAGAAAATGATTATACTTCTTAAACTATATAAATCATTTAAAAACCTACTAGATTGCATGAAAGAAATGCATTGTCACGAATCGAAAAATGTTACATTTGGGATCCACGTGGTTTTCACAGGACAGTGACGATAGTATGCAGTATAGACACAGTATGTTGATGTTTTATAAAACTTGAAAGTTGTCTATTTAAGTTATTTGATTATAAAGAAATATTTACATATTGTATTACATTTTACATCTATTTCAGTTTGTTTAATTGCCCCTTTTAGGGTATTTGTTTGTACGTTGGACCAGTGTAATATTTATTTAATTCATTAACACACAGTATTAACACACACAGTAGCTTTAAATGTGTACAATGCATTTTAAGTTTGCACCTCCCAATTATATAGGTTACCCACCCTCGACATAGTTGGGAACATCAGGGATTACTCCCCTAAATACAGACTGCCATTCATGTTTTTTGTACAAAAAAAAGAAAGAAAAGAAAGACAAAAAGCAAAGACTTTGAAATTTCCCAGGCGGGACAATCCATCACAGTCTGTGTGAAGACGTAATTTCATTTCATCTCTGTTTTATTATCATTCTGTTGTGACTTAGACGAGTGTTTTCATGTCAGTGCACACATTACACTCTGCATACTGTCAATCACCTGACGCCCACAGGAAAGAACAGAAGTCTCCACCAGGAAATAATGCCTTAAAAAAAATGTTTAAGTTGTATTTAAAAAATGACAAAGACATGGAAATACTGAAAAATGTAAGTATTTGCTGCATGTGTTGAAGCCTCAAAATGAGCCATGACAGTAAATGACACCAATATTCTAAATCCATTCGTTTTCCTTCATTAAACCTGTCCTCACCTTCACTGGAACACTTCATCCCTTTTGTTTGTCACTACAGCTGCAATCAACCAACCCAAGCCCTTTAAACAAATATTTTAAGCATATTAAATGTGCACACGCATCTGTCAGCTACTGTTACTGTTAGTGCAGGTACACCCAAGCTTAATGCATGACAGCAAATGTATACATGTGTACAGCTGCAGTCTCTATGGGTCATGGATTAATAAGAAGGGCTAGCAAAGCAAAGTGAGGAGGAGAGTGTAATTGTGGTCACAGTGAGCCTGTTCCCTGACATGCAGTCACACCTGGGTGGCTGGCAGCACAGTGAGGAGGAGAGGATCCCCAACAGTCCCAGTTATTGGTATGCTGAAATACTGCAGTGTTACAGTGGGACGAGAGGAACAAGGAGGCTGTGGAGCGCATAGAAAGAGAGCATGTTTCTCTCCCTCACTGTGAGATAAAGTGAGAGGGGGGGAGACAGTAAGGAGCCCTGCCGGCCCAACAAGACATGTGTCACAGCCTGAGGAACAGTGACAAGCATCTCCTCAATCTCTAGAACAGGCGAGGTTAGACTACATTCAGGATGTGACTGTCAATATTGGGGCAATGTGTTTTGTTTATTTTACAATACATAAATATGTGCGCTGCATACAATCTGCGGCAAAGGACTTTTTATTATTGTCAGACACCTAGAAAACAATGATGTAGTAACAGCGTGACACAGGTGGTAAAAAAGTTGACAGTGTTTGCTTTTAGTGAAACTTTTCAGTGTACATTGCAGGGTGTGAGAATCCATATGCAGCACTTTTCTATGCTAATTCAGAGAGAGAAAGGAAGTATTGAGTGCACTGTAAATCAAATTCAGAAAGTTCAAAGAAAGATGGAAAAACAAAGTCTTGTCCCGGGGAGATAGGGGAAATATCTGCTCACATACCAGGGGATCAGTGTGAGATCAGTGGCTATCGGCGCTGTCCAAATTTGCACAGAGGCCTTGATGCGACAGCCACCGCTGAATTCCTGCTCAGGAGGAGGCGGGGCTATTTCATTGTGCATTAACAGTTGGAGACAGCCGTTTTTTGTGCTCTTAGCTTACAAATGGCAGATTTGCTGACCGGAGTTCAGGTCTAACGTGTTTCATGGTGTGCTTTTTTTATACTTCAAATTTTAAAGATACATTTTGACAGATTATAGTAACAATAGTGAACCTGAGCAGCTCCTCCTCCCTCCCTCTTAAATCATGCAAGTCTTAAGCCCTTGATAATAACGAGCCTTTTTTAAACAATGATTGTTCATGAAAAAGGTACATTGTGTTGAGTTAATTGGAAATTGCATTAAAATTGAAAGGTTTTTGATCCTGGAAATGCTGAATATGATTGTTGCGTTTCCTAAATACTGTAATTTAGAATTTTATTGCAGTGTCCATTTAAAAGGTAAAGATTATTTTAAAAAATGTCTACTTTTATGACATTATTCTGGCCTGTGTATATGTGTATTGTGTCTTTTTTTTTGTAGTTTGCCATATAGGACATAGTAAAGAAAATCTGTAAATATGTCTATATACTCAATTTTATCTACCAACAGAGAATAAAAACAGTCCAAGCCATAGAAAAAATCTCCTGGTGTTTCTGCTCTGTCTGGGCTGATTAAAGTGAAATCAACAGGGTCAACATGAGTGATAAATTATGAGCTGCATTCAGATAGCACATAAATAACAGACATATTTTTTATTTATTATTTTACCGTATGCACGTTCTCACAGTCAGAAATGCTCGCTCTAATTTATAGATGAAGACATGAGCTCTCCATTAAACATCATGAAAAATAAACCATAATCCCTAATCAACATTCTGAACTCAACACACATCATGTGACACCATATGAAAAGGTTTAAGAGAAATCAACACTTCAGTTGTGTCAAATCAGCTGTGTGGGGGGGTAATGACAGTTTTATTTCCCCCATTTCCATAACCTTTTCAGTTTAATTGGGGTGGCTGTGGCGTAGTGGAGAGCAAGGTAGTTCTCCAATCAGAGGGTCGGTGGTTCGATACCCGGCTTCGGCAGTCGATGTGTCCTTGGGCAAGACACTTAACCCCAAGTTGCTCCTGAAGGCCATCGGTGTGGACTGGATGTTGCATGAATGTTAGTTAGAGTCTGATGGTGGCACCTTGCATGGTAGCCTGTCATCAGTGTGTGAATGGGTGAATGATATGTAATATACTACTGACTGTAAGTCGCTTTGGAGAAAAGCGTCTGCTAAATTAATGTAATGTAATGTTTAATTAAGTTAACAAACTGCATATATTGTGATGCGTTGGCTGTACGAGCCAGTACTTCTAGTTTGAGTGAATTACAAATGGATCTTCTCTCTCCTCTAAGAGCTTAACCAGGGAGCTGCCTCAAACAGACTGTCAGGAGCTCACACTGAGTGACTCCAGGCCCAAATCTGGAGCAAGAAGTGAAGGTTTGCAGAGTGAAGCTGAGCGACGGCAGAGAGCGAGCTCTTTGACAGTGGATCAAAGATGAGTGGGAGGTCAAAGTGTACAGCTGGTGGGGATGAGGAGAGCACAAAACGCAGTGGAGAGATGGAATCTCATGCCAGTCACAAGCGTATTGCGGACAGTCACACAGAGTCACTTGCTCCCACACCCACATTTATAATTGTCGGTCTATATATAACCCTCTTCCTGCTTATGAAAATGAAATGCTATTCAATTAAATGTACTTTAAAATTGTCATCGCAGATTGGCTCATACAGATCAACCTTAACTGGTATGCAAAGGTTTTCATTTCACACTCAGCAAGGGAGAGGAGCATTGAGCGCTTTCATCATTACAGCAGCAGTCTGCTCAGTCCGGCTCCCATAGCAAGCTAACAAATTAGACCTTCAAGATGAGTTGAGGGATCTTTCATATTGCAGCTAATAGTGACAAATGAGACTGGGTGGTCGCGACAGCACATCTATAAATGTGTGGCAGTTTGTCTTTAGCAAATTCCATGAGAATCCGCCAGTTTGCCATGCTAATCAAAATTATGGACTGTTTCCTTTTTTTTTTTCCTGTTAGGAACTAAAAAGACATTAGCCTTCTGATTTAAGAATCGAAAGACAAAGACAAAATAAATTCTTCCTCTTCTTCTTGATCACTAATTGCTCTTGGTTCTGAGCTGCTGCCTCTGTCCTCTTGTCAGGGATGTTAGCGGAATATTTGGAGTGAAATGTTGACGCAGTCAACATAGGGGGAGCAGCTAAATATAAAATGGCTGCTGTTATGCTAATGGATGCCACTGAATAATTCAAGCATGGATGATAATAAAAGTGGGGAAAGAGGGGACCTGTCGAGCTACACCACCGCATATGTCATGGCAGGGCACTAATTTGCTGTCAAGCCTCATACTACACTTTGCTGCCCCCCTCTACAGTTCAGCTGTGAAGATAAGTAAATATTTTGTCCGTCTCTCTGCTGATTGTAAATCGTCTGGAGCAGTGGAAAGGGTAAAGGGAGCTGGTTTGGCGGGCTCTGGCAGGCAGGGGGCATTTGGCTCAGGAAAGGCTAGTTGCTTTGCTCAATGCTCTCTGTCACGGCTTCTTAGGAGAGAATAAGAATGAGACTGTTTGGGGAGTAAAAGCTCGCACTCCTCCCTACACACCCTGCAGGCCATCGGGGCCAAAACACAAGGGTGAGGGCAATGTCAAAAGGGCAGCAGGAGCCGGGTGCCAAATAGGGGTATGATCCTTTCTTTTTTTAGGACTTGTCTCGTAATCGCCTTTCCTTGCTGCTGACACCTTCATAACACTCACACCTATCATCCCCTTCAGAAATAGTCACATGTGATAATTGCATTTACTCTTAAATGTGCGACACATACAGTTTATACAGAAGCACATGCCTAATGCACACCCAAACGTAGACAGTATTATAGTATTTTTATGCCTTCCTCTCTGTTTCCGGAGCTCCTGCAGTGAGCCCAGTTAGTGTTGATAATGAGATGCAAGCTTGGGTGCCTCGATGTTAATTGTAATTAATATCATATTTAAGGGTATAGTAGTGCACACATGTTGCTAGCTGACAGATTAACGCGCAAGGTGTATCATGACGTGACAAAGGGCACCATCAAGTTTTCATTTATTCTAGTTGTGTTTTGCTGCCTTTGCATAAAGCCCCTGCGTGTTGGATCCAGCACTGCTCTCATTAACCACATAAAGCTCTTCTTCTGGTTTTTGCTGCAGTATCCCTGTCCTGGGAATGGTCTCACACTGCTTAGCACTGTCCCCAGGTATCGCTACCATATTTCCTCCTGCTTACTCCGGATGCTCCCATAAATAAAGTCCTCTCTTCCTGGCATAATACACATTAATTCCCAGCTTTCCACAAGGCATGCTGTGGCCCTGTGCTCAGCTGTAGTAAGCTTCCTGAGCCGGATGCAAAAAATGCAAACGTTTCACCCTTTTACTTACTTTCAGTTTAACATTAATGATGTTGTTCTACATAGAGGCATGAAGATGAAAGATTTGTGGAAAGTAGTCTTTTATGAGTGCACATAAATGCCCTTTGTGTGTTCATTTAGAATATTTGAGCAAAAAGCAATAACGTCGAAGTCCTTTTCATAATATTGATAATCACAATTTTATGATATGTGATAAACATAGTAACGGTTATAAATGCTACCTCTGTTTAGATCTCCATTAGCAAATAAAAGTGTTGAAGAAGCATCTCACCATCCTACTTTTTTTATTTGCTCCTAGGAAACAGACATAATTGTCCCAAAAGTCAGCTTGACCTCTTCGCATTTTAAATTGATCTTATCAAAAAAACAAGGTATCATTTTATATAATCTTTTTTTAATGTGTTCACCATCATTGCAGCACATATTGTAGTTATAACAACAAATAACATCTGAAACATTTCTCTGTCAACTCATTAGGACCATCTACTCCACTAAAACTCAGACTTGGTGTTAAATTGCCCACGACTTCCATAAATGAAATAAGTGAAATATTTCATTAAGATGAGTCTAAGTCCTCTGGCACTGCTTTGTCATTATTTTGCATTATTCTAAGTCCTGGAGGCATTTTATGGAGATAAAAAAGAAATATGCAATGCAAGTTGAATATTACTTAATTATTTAGTTACATTGATCTGCTGCGATAATGATATAAATATAAAAAAACATGCCATGATTTGCATATGATTGCTTACAGATACAAGAATCATATGACATTAATTATCAGAAGCAAAGCCACTGAAAATACAGCCATTCATTCCCCTTGATTTTGTCTTTTTGTTATCTGCAAATAAATGACACTGTTGGATGTTGATGAATGTAATCTGCATGTTCAGCATTAAATATTGCCCTGGACACCGCAGCTAACATCATGCTCTCGCTGAATGTCTTTTAAATGTTTAAGCAAAATGTGTCAGCTGAGATGAATATTCATTCCCAAACAATTTCTTCCAGGGGAAGTGCAGAGATATCTATTAGATGCATACATAGAAAAAAATGTCTTGCAAGTTACATCTGTATGTGGGCGTGAAAATAATACGAGGTGTAAAATTCAAGAGTGAGAAAAATACATTGCGAAGCTGGAGGAGACAAAAGTGCAGACAAAACACTGTTGATGATGGTGATGCCAGTGAAATAGTTGGCAAACCCCTTCAGATATGTAAGACAGATTGCCCTTGAAAACTAGCTTTGACTGATGCAACAGCAAACACATAGTCCGTGTCAAGAGCCATTTTCAATTCACAGCTCTGCAAATATGTTTAATAATCACAGCCCTCTGCTGTCCTATGTTTTTGAAGTTTAACTCTTTTTTTAGATTTCCAAGCAAAATGTATCATTCCTTTGTTGTTGTTTTTTGTCGTTTAGCTTCTTTTAAAGTCATGCCGGTCTCAGCTTTTTAGTCAGAGGGTTTTGTTCCTCCAAAAACAGATTTTTCTGGTACTACCCTAATGAGACCCTCTCACCGTTTCCATGGAGACAGTCACAAAACTGTCAAGTTCCCACTCTTTCCCAAAATCTTGTGGGGGGTGTTCTGCAACTGTCAGAGACACATTTCCAAACGGCACGTTGTTTCTTTCAAAGGTGAACCTTTCATTTCTGTGAATTCAGCCAGTTTGTGAATCCTTTTATTAAAAACGCGCAGCCTCACAGTGTCGAAGAATGCCAGCGCTCCGATTGTTGAATAAATAAAACACATAAGCAGGTGAGCCACTGTTAACTTGTCGGTGTTGGCTTTCTGCAAATCTTTCTATGGCTAATCATGCAGAATAGGACAGTTTAATGATCTTAAAGGTGGAAACACAAAGTATTAGCGGCCCGGTGTGAGTGAGTAAACAACAAAAAAACTCTTCTGTCATTAAGTGGAACTTCTCTTTATAGATTAGATTACAAGACACATAATTGGCTCATTAATTCTTGATGCAACGCCACCGGCTTGCTCCCCATTTGATTTCAATAAAAGGAGAGAGCTGCTCAAACCTGCACTGATATCAGAAGGGCACACAGGGCTTTGATTTGTGCTCTGGTTTAAGAGCCATTGCCCTGCAAGAAGTTCAATGTGACCAAAGAGGACACTGAAGGATTGAAGAACATCAAAGCCCATCACATACTAGCCCTCCGTAGAGAGAAGGCATGCGTGTGTGGGATTCTGTGCTCCTCAGTCTGACCTCAGGGTGTAAATACACCCGTGGTGGCGTACGGTATGTACGGCCTGCAGATGAGCCCTGTCAAACCACACCTGCGTACCTGTCATTTTCAGCCAGGGCGCTTGGCTTGGCTGGGAAACATTAGATGAGGCACAAAAGAGAAAGATCTCAGTCACAGTCTCGCCTTCACACACAGCTTACAGGAATACACTCAGGAATACATGCAAAGACACACACACAAGCAACCACTCATGCTCCGTTAAATAAACACACAACACACACACAGGGGACCAGAATTTGTCTAAAACGCGCTCCCGACGTTTTATCAAAATGTCTTCTTCTTCTTTTTCTTTTTCTTCTTCTTCCCCACCTACTTCTTCTACTTCACAGTTTCTTATTCTCCCTCAGTGTCCTCATTTCTGTTCACACATATTTTGGCGCACTGAACCGTGTGAGAGACGGTCCCTTCTCCTCAAGCAGATCCAGACGTCAATCAGACTGCACATGGCATTCCTCCCTGTGAGTGACAGGTGATGCAGATGCACATTTCAGAGAGACGAGCCGCAGCGACACAGCACTGCTGGCAAAACAATGTGGACAGGAAAGGGGAGCAGGACCACACGCTGCATTTATCAAACAAGACAGGGACACAGACCGCGATGATCCGGGATCAGTTTAACATGGCAACGCAGCGTCCACAACACTGAGATACAACATGCAGCATGTAATGTCATCTAAACCATGTCTGTGCAGTGTCAGAGCAAAAGTCCAGCTTACAAAAGAATATACTCATCACATTTGCTGTCTCATTAACAATGTTAATGAGCAGAAATCTCTAGTGTCAGCTGTATTTGGTGACGTTTTTACCCTAGCAATTGTCAGAGGTGATTTCAAACCATCTATATAAGTGAAATAAACAGGTTTTCTGAGGCTCAACAAGGCGAATGATGTAGTCGGAGTGCGAGGTTAGTAGTCAGACCTTGTCTTGTTTGTGAGAGGCTGCTGAGGGGAAAGTGAAGGAGAAAGAGGAAAAAGAAAAAAAAAGAGGTGGAGGAGGAAGGAGGGTAAGATTAGCCAGCGCCTGTCTGCAGGCAGCAGGCCACAGGGCAGGTGAGAGGTGAGCGGCAGTGAAGCGAGAGGAGAGTGAGGTGGTAATGGTTGACTCAGAGAGCCAACGGCATGCGCCCCCCTCTCTACATCCTCCAGCAAATACACACATACTGTACTCACGCATATATGAAAACTGCACGTTTCTAGAGATGACCCAGTATTGAGGGAATAACAAGATATATATATAGTAAAAAGTCATTCTGAAGTGAATCACATACTGTAGCTTCTCCCAGCTACGGCGACCAAAACTTGTCAGTAAATCCAGCTCAAACTATATTTGGCACATCGTCGGGAATTCACTTGTTTCCCCTCAGACTATTTCTATTTTTGTTTTTCCTCTCTCCTCCTGTCTGTCTCTCTCCATCTTCAGTTGACTGAATAATCATCTGGCATTTCGGCAAAGTGAAATGTCAAGGTCATTCAACTTTTGTCTTCCTAGAATTACCGATCTGGGCATCATCTTTTCCCCACTGCTTATGAGAAACTGTAACTGCTTTTTTTGTTCTTTTTTTGATCACAAAAATAAAAGATTAATGAGATAATCCAGATGAATGTGCATGTGTTGTTCCCCCACTAGTCAGAGAACAACAGCAGCATCATGTCTGGGAGCAGAGTTTGTTAGAAGCTGGCTTTGTTTGGGATTTCTAAATGCTAGTGGGATGCCAGTAATGGGACCTGGGAGAACGTGATCCTGTATCATTCTTCATAATCTGCATATATCATAAAGAATGGGTCTCATCATCTACCCACAGATTTAATATGTGATGGATATGTGTGAGCAGCCTCATGCAGTCCATTTTTTAGACAAGATATTCCTGGGGAAGATATGAATACTAAAAGAAAATATCAGCACAGACTTTAAACAGTGCTTATTTTTCATTTAGTTGTGTTTTGCAGTTTAACTTGAGGGTGAAAAGGTTACCATTTTTATTGAACATTGTGTGTTCTAAAAATATGCTTTCCAAACACCAAGTTCCATAAACATGCCAAGTCAGGCCCCTCCAGCTGCCCTCTGGGACGTTAAAGGCATACTTACCTGAACTGCAGCCCTCTAAGTGCCCCGATTATTCCCTGTGTCACAGGCAATCCACCAAGGCCACCATGTGTTTAATTAAAAAGACAAGGTTTACCCCAGAATATATCCCTTCAGCATTCCACATACATTTCAATGAGATGCATTTTATGTATGTGATAGAACTTCAAATGGCAGCATAATTATGGTGTGCATATCCTTCTGACAGAAAATCAGTAGCCAGTCCTCCAGGTAGAGTTAGCTTGGCTGAGCGGAGCTGATTAGAGGCAATCACATGAGAGAATACACCTTTAATAACAATTGATGCTGAAGCTCAGAGAATGTTTTATTAGCATACAACTTACAATAGCTAGGCCACATAGATCATTGTATGTGCCTAAGAGAAATAATTTAGTCAATGATACAACAGTTGTAAAAATATTGTAACTCTCTTGCTCCTTTGATATCACTAATTTCTCCTGCCTTTAATAAATGGCAACTCACGTTGACAGTCCCAATTATGAATTACAAGCAGAAAAATGAGGAAGACCAATGTTACAAAAACATGTTCTGATCATATTTTTCCATTACTCAGTTAATTTCAATCAAATCCAACTCCAGATCCAGGTGACATATTCTGTATTTAATATGTGTAGAAACAGAAAATTTGATAATGTGGTTGAACTAGGAGCAATCCAATATTTTAGAAGTATTTACTGACCATCAGCAGTTAGCTTTGCCAGGTGATAAGTCCCAAGCTAAACCTATGCGGTTCATCCTTTAACCGTTGATACAAAAAAATGTTTTTTGAATGCTTATCAGTTACTAGATAGCCAGGAGACACAACATGAAAATAAAACATCTACTTTGTAGATAACAGGCGTGCCGCGTGATGTTTTCATACATTTATGAACAAATCTAGCAGTGGAGCTCCCCTCGCTAGTTACTTAGAGCACCAATAATGAAGGGAAAACTAAAAAAACAATTATGCTGGTACCTTATAAACAGTACTTGTAGAGGCCTTATTTATATGGAACTGAACATGACAGGAAACGTAGGCCTATGACTTAACGTAAGAAGAATCAACACCGATCGACTAATAATAGCCATGTCAGTTGTTTACGTTCATTATGATAATTTTGGGGGAGGGGCTTTGGAGAGAGGCGTGAAGGGACGGCTGTCAGTTTTGCCGACTTGGTCATTTTCTTGCTAGATTAAGCAACTTTTGGAGCCACTGCTGTTTGTTAATTTGATTGTTAAAGACTTGGCAACACTCGGCTGGGTTTTTCGGTTGGATACTTTCAAAACAAAATCAATTCTGAAATGACTGAGTGTGACAACTATTCAATTAGAAGAGCAGATTAAAGCCAGCTGAAAATGTTGAACTTCAGATGTTTGACCTCACTTCGCTGTTTGACTTTGACATCACCTTACAGCAGTGATGTAGATGTGTTCTACAGTGTGTGTCAGTATATTCTGACATCACTGATGGGTGTGGCTACAGTTGCCCCAGACCCTCCACCTAACCCATCACTGACGCTGGTTGTGTGCAATAGACTTTAAACGCCGCTGCACAAACACCTTCTGCTAGTAGAGTCATGTATTTCCTGCCAACGATATCACAACACAGGACACAGGCGGCCCTGAGTCCTCACAAACACACACATACGCATGGCTCTGCTGATGTTTTTATAGTCTTTGTGGTTGTTGCTTTTTATACACACTGCACAAGGACAAACAGCTTCTTCTATCTCCATCACTGACACAATGCAGGCAATCACTCCATACCTCTTGACTCTGATGGGCTGCCTGTGACTAGACAGCGCCCCACACATCAACCAGAAGTGGAATGATTACTAGTTACTCAGCCAGCAAAGTGTCGGCTGTGGAGCTATGATTTGACAAAAAAAGCACAATTTAGGGGGACATTAAAGACATGACTGCTGTTGATGCAATAATCAGAAGTTGTCTACTGACAACATGAGACGGCAGACATGGGTGTACACAGTTCGTATGCACACACACTGACACACTTTTTTAAATATGCAGATGTTTAATCAATGAGAGGTTTTTATTTTTTTAAGATTTGTGTACCACCATATGTTCTCAAATGACCTTGTGTCACTCCCAGAATAATTTATTTCCTAAAACGCATCCCTGTTATGGAACTTGAAAATGAAAGTGCTGTCAAGTGTTTAAACTGGGAAGTGGTTCTGAATAAAAGTTTTTTTTGTATTGTTTTTTTTGTTAGCACTCAGCATTTGCTTCCTTGCATACAAGGTAAGCATCAACCACTTGCAATGCTGTTGCTAGGAGCCATCAACGGAAATGTCAGTCTACTCAGCAAGTGATGAGATTTGACATATGGCATCAAAGCATCATTAGACCTGCACCTGCTGCAGAGGGAGTCTGCTCTTTCACAAGCGATTCTGCTCCAAGGGGAGGCCTATTGAGGGGCAGGGAAGGATAAATTGACCGGTAATGCACACCAATTGTGTCTGAATTACAATCCATTTAAATGTTTTGATAATCTCACGGACATTTCACTATATGTAGACAGCAATTATATGTGTATGTCATCATCTTCAGGGTTTTCATTGTTGACTCTTTCTGTAGTGAAACAGGCCTACAAATCTGGGTTTTAGCATATGCAGGATAAGAATAATGGATTCTGCCAATATTAGTTTTTGAGTCAAAAGACATCTTTTAGAATATAATTACTGAGTAAATAGAGTTTGCTCTGATTGTAACTGTATGACAATATGCCTAACACAGCAAAAAAAAAGAACAAAGAGAACAAGGTGAAGAAGTGAGAAGAATAACCAATTAAAAAGGACAGTGATTAATGTTACAAACAAGCAAGGCTTAGAAAAAAATGAAAATAATTGAATTAGCGCTTTCACACCCTAAATTGTGGTTAGAGAGCTTCACACAGTTGGAATTTGTGGCAATGACATATAAAGACTTCTAAGCTGATTAAGGAGCAAAGATACATGCTTTAATGTATCTCTATATCTATTTTAAGCCATTTCACACCAGGCACAGATTTTCAAACAAATGGGAACCAAAATGTATTTGTGTAGGTTCTGGATACTTCCACATCCATGCAGAACATCTATGTGGGGGGGAAATATTTGAGCAGACTTTGATTTTAGGTCCTATGTCTAGTGGGTTGATGAGATCTTGTAGGCAAGGAAACATCTCGGTGGACAGAGCCCAGTTCAAAGAGAAGGGCTTCTTTTGTGGTATTTGTCACGCCCTCCTTCGCTGTTATTGGACGGCTGGTAAAAAAGTGACAGCACAGCGTTTTACCTTATGTTGTAGATTTTGAACTCTTGGCGGTTCTTCAGTATTCCCGCACTACATTTTAACATTGCACTGGTCAGAAACGTCTTTTAGTCCACAATTTCTCTTGCCAACTGTTCACCGCCAAGGGGGATCCATAATGTTTTTCACCTTGTAGTAGTCATTAGGTTTAATAGCATGTCTGCAAGGTTAGACAACATCCAAAGAACATGAGGCTCTTTAAATGGACCTATGGTGCACACATTGTTTGAGCATTATGTTTCCAAACCATTGACACCGTCAGAAATCTTTAATCTCCAAGGTACATGTGGAAAGAAATATCCATTCATAATCCCCTTACTGAATACACTCACACACTTGTCTTTTTTTTATAATGTTTAAAGAGGGACTGTGTGATTAAAAAAAAAAAAAAAAAAAAAAAAAAAAAAAAAAAAAGAATGACACAAACTTTGAATTACAAATGAAAAACTGAATTTAAAATCAATTGCCTTGCCCATCTTACTTGGGCTGATAAAACCATCAGGCTATGGTGGCTAACGTTAGAAGTATGATGCCCAATTTGTGCATATTTTAATGGATAGTATCGGCAAAAAAAAAAAAGCCATACTCTGCTGTGTTTTGTCTACCTCTTGTGTTAGAGCATTGCTCTATGTAATGAACTGGACTGCAATAATTTATTTGCATATCAGACAGAAGATTAGTGTGTGTGAATGGGAAAAATGATTTGGTCACATTTGTGGTTGACTGTTCTGACAGCCGGGTTGGCAAAATTTGCTGAGCTGCGCGGGTAACAAAACTCTTATCTCTCCTCTCTTATTAGCAGAGAGCTGTGTCCAAAACACACAGGTAGCAGCCTCTAGCAGACTGATTCTTTAGCCAGTTAAAAAGCCAAACGTTGGCAGCAGGTCATATCAGCGGTCGTTAATTAACACTAATTCTTTGAGTAACTTGATGGAAGGCCAAAATGAAACAGCCAGAGACTGTGTAGGAGGTAAAAGAAGCATCACTCTGTAACACCAACGTAGACCCAACAACTCCAACAGAGTGATCTACACATTTAATAAATGTGTCAAATATATATTTAATCAATTACATTTTTAATTAATGTTTAGAAAAGTAAAAAACATTTATCGCTCAATAATTAATTAATGTATGTAAAGAAAAGTACCGGATAAGACTCGGTTTGAGCAAATAGCAAATATTAAGAAATCGGATATTGGCCCAAAAAAATGCATTTGGATATCCCTCTAGTTTTGCATCTATTATACTATGTTTTAGCATTTATCATGATCATGCCATTGTCAGAATAAGTTACATGGGCTCGCCTTTGGGCTTCGACGTTAACTGTTTTGTTGTGGCCTATTGTGAGCTTTAAGTTTGACTTAACAGAAACTAACAATGAACCTCATTATCAAAAGAAATAATGTGCATGCTGCAGTAAAAAGACGGTGAAAAGCAATGAACCATCACTGTTGCTTTTAATCTATTGCAGGAAAGCTGCATTTTGTATCTGATTGAGAAATGTTTTTTGTTTGCTTCACAGATGCCATATAGTAGATGTCCCTGTTGCTCATAAAGACAAGTGTCAAGTGTTAGGGTCAGAAAACTTGCCAACGAAGAAGAAGAAGGGTATGACTGGAAATATATATATATATTGTAGCTTCAATGTAGATGTATTGATTGTGAATGGAGAGTTTCTATCTAAATCTATTCTGACTTTCTTTAGTTGCCAGATGGTAGCAGAACTTTCAAAATGAACATGAAAATAAAGATTTAAAGATAGGATCTTTTAATTAACACAATTATAAAGAATGCCAGATTCTAAACTAGCTAACGCTATGAATATCAAAGTGACAGCTCTCCATCCTTGATGCAATCCCTATTCACACGTTCCTCAAGCACCCCATGAGGGTTTTGTGCTTGTATATTTCTGCATGAGGAGCCTGCAGTCACTGACAGTAATAGCTTCACAGAGCATAGTCTATCTTGGTGTGTATGGACAGAGTGATTTAGCCTAACCATGATCATTTTATCACCAGGCCAATTATGTGATAATGAGGAGCTACATCATAGATAACCACACACTCAGATAGCACAAAAGCACGTGAACATGTGTGCATGCACACACAACCATACACACACACACACACACACACGTGAATTGGTGGATATTGAAGCATGGACATTACCATAGCATGATAAATTACTATCTTCCCCTTTCTCAGCATTGCAATATGTTTTAATACAGTGTTGTACTGCACCTTTTCCTTCCCCTGCCGCCTTATGAGGAATCTCTTATTCTTTATTAAAAACCATTAATTACACTCGACACATCTAATGGGTGTGAATGATTTGTGAGGGAAACATTACAATCGCAGCCCTATTAATAATTATTGAAAAAGAGCAATATGGAGTCAGCTAATCTATTATGGTAAAAACAAATTATTTTTTTTAAATAGGCTTTAGTGGCTTGTTTCACACTAGCAAACCCAGGTCCAAGTTTTATGTCTGAAATATAGTTAAATTCACAGTATCCACAAAGGACATTGCAAAGCCCATATTGAGTGTAATAGAAGTTATTGCTCTGTTTTATTCACAATGCTACACTAAATGCATGCAGAAAGTAATTTGAAGATGCCTCAATGCATTGAATGTGGTAAATTATAAATGTGACATGCATGCTTGTACCTAAAGCATGATTATTTGCAGAAACACTAATAGATTCAGTCAACATCGTTTACTTTCAATGTGGGGATATGTGCAAATAGGACTGAAAAGTACACAGTCATACATCACCAGACAAAATAAATTAAATGACAGTTGAATAATGATCCCTTGGGATTTTGAGATATGCAATAAGCCAAAGTTCTGTCAATACAGAGGTAAAACCTCATTCTGATACAAGCAGTCTGAAGTGATTAATTGTGTTTTGATTTCTATAAGATTTAAAATGTAGTTTTTGTCTGATTGCTGTAGACTCAAACTGATAGTAATCATTTTGAAATATCAGGAGAGCTACATATCACAGTACATTTCCAACTTTTCTGGCAGTGACTAGCTGAAATATTTTTTGTTTGCAGTGATTATCTGTGTTGTTGTGTCTGAGAAAGAAAGAAAAGTAGAGAACAAAATGTATTTTTGAGGTATATGAATCTGTGGGGATAATAGTCTGTCATCTGCATTGATTCACTGAAAACAATACAGCAAAGGCAGTTACGTTTTTGTGTAGGTTTATTCTAATTTGCAATTGGCCGATGGCAAGTGTGTTTAATTTTTTCTTTTTTTTTTATTGCACCTTAAAAAAAAGATTCCAACAAAGTGAAGGCTATGTTAAGCAAGGAAAGAATAGAATTGAGAAAGACAAAAAAAGAAAACAAGACTAAGGCCCTGCGTAAACGTATACAGATATTTTTATAAACAAATATTTTCCTCTTCGATTTATTATAAATTTGTGACACAAAACCTTCGTTTAACACAATATCTCTGTCCACACTAGAACGCAAAAATGACTCCAAACGCCGGCCGGGCCATTAGGTGGTGATAAAGGCAACATCAACGGTATCCCAATTACCAAAGCTAAAAATCCGGAGAATGCACATTGAGCCAATTTTCCTTTTGCAGCGTAAACAAATAGTAAATGTTAGGCAAAAGCACACCAAATATTATGGACTCATTTACTGTAGAACTACCTTACCTTTCTTCCTCCACATTAACAGGTTCCAGCCCCTCCCTGCTAAGAGGACATAATTAGACAAACCTGTTTGCACTATCCCTGATTGAGCAGCTGAGCAGCTAATCTACCCCGTCATCCACGGCAGCACAACAGCAACAAAAGAACATCTCACACACACACACACATTACATTACATTACATTACAGTCATTTAGCAGACGCTTTTATCCAAAGCGACTTACAGGAAGTGTATTCAACATAGGTATTCAAGAGAACTACTAGTCACCAGAAGTCATAAGTGCATCTCCTTTCTTAAACAAGCATCTCAAAGCATAAGCCAGAGCAAAAGTACACACACACACACACACACACACACACACACACACACACACACACACACACACACACACACACACACACACACGCACACACACAGCAGGTTTTGATAACTTTTGGGGACATTAAATTGACATGCATTGATTTTCTGGACATGTACTCTAATCCTAACCTTTACTCTAATCTTAACCTAAACCTAAACCTAAACCTAGACCTAACCTTTCCCTAACCTAAAACCAAGTCTTAACCCTAGAATGTAATGATTTACGTTATGGTGACGTGTCCCCACAATATGACTGTGTGTCCCCACAACACAGGTAAAACACACCAACACGCACAAAAGAAGATGGACTCCTTATAATCCTATGAAGCAATAAAACAAACAAACAAAACCAGTGTGTGTCATTTATATACCATAATTGATAATGTATCAAATTAACTGAAACATCGAACTGAAATTAACAATCCAGCAGACACAAAACAACTGTTAATGTTGGGGAACAGGTTCTTGTGAAAAGGAACCTTTTTACGCAGGTGTAATGTTCTCCATGTTGGCCATCTGATTTCTTGTGTTAGTATACAAACATTTGCTGATAAGTATGTACAATTGAGGCTGATGGGAATGTCAATAGTTTTGCAGCTATTCAGTCACAAACCAAAGTATTGGAATTTACATTTTATCCAATTATGGGGCTAGACAAAAAGTAATTGCCAAAGTTATTTTATTTGTTCATTTTTTAAAGATTTAATTTTGTATTTCTACAGGGACAATTATGAGCCAAAACCACATAATTTATATGCTAATATTTACCTTTGAAATACATTAAACTCAACAATTATATACATACAACACAAAACAAAAAACTCATGGTATAATAGAAATACCGTATAAATCAATTACAAGCACCAAATCATTCATGACTGATCATTCAGTCGGTACCTGAAATTATTATTACAGTTCCTCCTAAGGGGGACAGGGATGTCTGTACCAAATTTAATGGCAATCCATAAAATGGTCAAGATGGTGGTGCTAGAGGACTAGTCAATGACTGAAGTGAGTAGGATTCAGCCTCCTGGAACCATAAACGTTTTGTGCCAATCCAGCCAGTCAATGTTGAGACATTACTCACAAACCATAGGATCAGTGAAGAGTTTGACCTGTTGGTGGCGCTAGATGAAAAGTCAGGGAATTGCCGAAGGTTTTACGGTTCATCCTCTCGAAACAATGCACATCTGTCCCAAATTTCATGGCAATCTATCCGGTTTATGCTGAGATATTTTGGTCTTGACCAGATTTGTGGACTTAAAATAAAAATTAAGAAAAATAGTTAAGAGTAAGTAAACGGGAAAGTAAAAGGTGGTAGCAACCCCTTCCCTTCCCAATACACAGTTCATGCTTAGACCAAACCCTCAGTATACACACACCACAAGCACACACAGCAAGCTCCTTATCAATGCACTCCAGAGGATTTGATGGCTTTCAGATCCGGCCCCTCTTATGATGGCCATAGTCAGAGCACATTCACAGTGGGACAATTGAAGGGAGTGAATCTGCTTCCAGCATCATTCAGAAAATTCATAGAGGCCCTCAACAGGGAAATGAAATGGATAATTTTTTTATGCATCCACGGCACACTTCACAGTAATATGCTCTCACTCTATTTTACCTTCCCTCTGTATGTGGCTTCAACTCTGAGACTAAGTCCCCTTTTTTCCATATGGGAAGCTGGCGTCTGGCGATAAAGACACATGAAACAAAAAAAAGGGAGAAGGTAGGCTGGTGAGAATGATTCTGACTGATTAGAGTGACTCCGGATCTACTGTATGACCTTTGTCTTTTGGTGTTGGTGAGGCTAATTTCCTTGGGATTACAAACTTGCTTAAACACACTAATTTACTGTAGAACTACCTTACCTTTATTCTGCCACATTAACAGGGCCCAGACCCTCCCTAATAAGAGGACATAATTAGACACTGCACTATCCCTGATTGAGCAGCTAATCTACACCGTCATCCCAGGCAGCACAACACCAACAGAAGATTTACTCTAATCCTAACCCTTACCCTAATCTTAACCTAAACCTAAACCTAAACCTAACTGTTCCCATAACCTTAAACCAAGTCTTCACCCTAGAATGTAATGATTTCCGTTATGATGACGTGTCCCCACAATATGACTGTGTGTCCCCACAACAAAGGTAAAACACACCTACACACACAAAATTGGATGGACTCCTTATAATCCTATGAAGCAATAAAACAAACAAATAAAAACCAGTGTGTGTCATTTATACACCATGATTGATAAAGTACCAAATTAACTGAAACATAGAACTGAAATGAATAATCAAGCAGACACAAAAGCACTGTTAATGTTGGAACAGGGGCTGGTGAAAAGGAACCTTTTTAAACAGGTGTAATGTTCTCCATGTTGGCCATCTGATTTCTTGTGTTAGCATGCAAACATTTACTGATAAGCATGTACAGTTGAGGCTGTCAGGCTTGACATGTTAAGGATGAACATGACAAAAACAACAAAAGATGAAGCTAAATTGCACACATGCCCCATCCCAATCTTGTCCTTTACTCTGCCTCTTTTCCCCACTTCGATCCATACATTGCCCTCATTGACCCGAGTGTTTCAATTTCAGGGACAAGACATGATTACAGGAATCTTTGCACTCTCATTATACCTCGACAGAATTGTGTTTCTGCTAGCCAAGCTGTGAACAGTTGTTTACTCACAGAGGATGGAGGAGGAGGTTGATGCCATCTGGCTTCACTGAGAAGCAAACGTGTAGAGGCTCCTTCTGCCCACCTTCCCATTGTACATGATGTGGAGACCTAACAGTTCGGTGAAACACAGGGTTATTTTCTCTCCTTTGATTATAGCCTGGGAAAGCAAGTTTTTCTTTCTCTCTTTGAACTCCTTTCAGTCATTGTTAGAGAAAGTTATTATTATCTGTAGCAATTGCATTCACTCCATTCCCTGTGGCAAGGGCAGCAGCAGATGAAGTGCTCCGCTTATCTGGGGTTTCTCATTCAATATCTTCAAAATTTGGATGATTCGGCCTGTACAAATGTTACCATTGAACACACAAACATTGTTTTTTTTTTTTTGTAAATGGGCCACAAAATCTTTAATTTTGGAGCATGAATCATTCTTGAGGGTATGTGTCACCTTTCTTCAAATCCAGGTGGAATGAAACCTCTCTGGTTTGCCGATGTTGTGGTAAAGTGCTTTTATTGTGACATGGGCCACAGTTTGCAGCTGACCTTCTTTTCAAACATGAATGTCACCAAAATCTTGTTAAAATTCTTGTTAAGCAGTTAGCTGTGTGGGCAAATAGCTGAGATGGGAATGATGGCTTTAACTGTGTGAATAAACAGACGCTAGCAAACAGACGCTAGCAAACACACGCGTATGCACAGAATGAAAAGATGTGACTGACACAATGGCGTAGGTGTCAATATGATCACAAGAAGGCGAGCCCCATATGCACACATAATCCACATAGCCTGTAGACTGTGATGAAGATGAAGGAGAGAGAAAGAACTGGAATAACTGGAAGCCACATCGGCCCTAAGGGCACAATAACTTACGCCGCCACCAAGAGAAGTTGCAAAATCAGATCTGAATCATATTTTATCGACTCTACAATAATTTTTTCCCCCTGCCACGATAAGCATGATGTTGGAGCACTGAAACCAACTGCAGCCTTGCACTTATCCTTTCTCACCGCAAATCTGAAGGGAGAGTGAAAGAAAAAGAAAAGCAGTGCGTGAGTGCAGGAAAAAAGAATGGAGGTAGTGAGAGAGAAGGAATGTCTAAAGCAAATGAACAAAGCAGTGACTTCCATAATGATTTATGTCATCGAGGGGAGGAAAGAAAAACGGATTGAAAAGGCAAAAAGAAATCCGCTGAAAGACATGAGAGCTTCATTTTACAGTGAAACTGTAATATCAAAGATGTTTTTTTCTTTCACAAATTTGAAGACTAATCCATGGCTAACATATGGAATGTTAATTATCCATGTTAATTGACATTAATATGCTCAATATATTTATGCGCAAGTGCCCCTCTACACTCAGAAATTTGTAAACGCTTTGTAAACACGTCTAATTGGAAAGAAAATAGATTATACCCTTTATGTTTAAGACAAAAGGGCAATGTAATTCCTTGAGGATTGAAAGTTACCAGTAAATTCCTGTTAATGGTTCAAGAGTTTCTCGCTCCATCTACTGTACAACCAAGTCTCCTAAAAATACTTTCCTAAACATATTAAATGCTTTCATCAATTACTTTAACAGGGAAACTTGTTTTCTCCTAAATTATGGTCGCAGTTTTAAAAACATTATTATTTTCGTGAATTGAAACAAACTACTTGGTTTGGTAAAAGATCATAGTTCGGCTTCAAATAAGTTTGCTACGTAACTTGCATTTGTTTAACAACACGTTAAAGTAAGTCAATGTTAAACTTTCGTTTCACACAAGACACGCACATCGGTTTCCTGGGTGACAGTCCTTTGTTTGCCTGACCCATCCATCTGCCCTAACCTCTATTCATTCCGACCTCCTCCCTATGTGGACTTTAATTAGACACATATTTGCGATTGCCCTCTAGACCTTGAATATTGTACATAATTGAGGCAACTCAAATTACAGTTGGGCAGAAAACAAACTAAAAATACAGACACCTCTGGAGGCAGACTGTTATTTTGTTGGACTGAATATTGAGCAAACATCAGCAGGATATCATCAAACCAAAGTATACTGAATCTCTCTTATTGTATAGCAGAAGCTGAGTGGTTTACCCATCAATTTCATTTTGCCGCATCATTCAGACTCAGCCAATCACTTGTCAGCTTTGTAAATTCATCTTGTATTCCAAACAGAATGTATTGACCCGAGTATTAAGAATTTGACAGTTCTTTTTATTAAACTCATATTCAGCAAGAAACACACACACAAAAAGCTAACTCAGGATTTTCTATAGGCCTAAATCTATTTAACTATGCTGCTGCATGATATAACCCTTTGGAGCTGCTTCCTATGAGAATGCACTATTCTGTTAAGCCATCGTCTCTGCTGATTTTTTACTTTCAGCTTAAAATAGTGAATGTATGTATCCATGGTTTAATACAAATAAATGATCTGCTCATTATGATCATGATGTCAAAACTGAGTTATCTGGAGTGGAAAGATTTAATTTGATTGCTCAAGATTGTCTTGTATTACTTCTATGTGCTCCTCTAAACCCTAATGAGTGCACTCTAAACAACACTACAACACGGTGTAGTCGGACTAGTGGGAGGCTGGCAAACAGGGTGCCAGTGTCTTATGAGAGCAGATGGACCACAGTGCCACAGTAACTCATCAGAGCAAATATGACTCATGACTTCTGTCTTTTAACTTGTGGCATCTGCTTCAAAGTCTGAACTATCCAAAGTTTGCCGGGCTGTGAGCACAAAGGTCCCACCACAGTGTCTCGCCCCGGAAGTTCAACATTCTTCAAACTTTTTTGCTTTTGAGTTATTTACACATTATGTCAGACCATATGGCTGCTTGTCAAGGCAGAAGGTTTTATTCTGATTCAAATTCTTTTGTAATTTAAAAAATATGATAACTCTTTAACCCATTAAGCGATTTATCTTTTCCAAATAGACCTTTCAGGAAGACCTTAACTCCTCTCCCTTGAAGATGGATGCCGATATATCTGATGTTGCTGTGGCTCTCTAGATTAACTAACCCTAAAGGCCAATTAATACTTCCGCTTCGACTTGACGTAAATGTCGTCAAACAACTGAGCATGCTCCACTTTTGTTCCACACTCCAGTCCAGTTGGTGGCATGCAACATAGCTGGTTTGCCAAGAAAAATATGATAACTTTTTTTAAGGGAGGTTGTGGGAGGAAATCTGCTGTTACTCAAATTTATATGAGATTATCTAGATAATCTAGATAATCATAGATTGTGATGCATATTGATCAAATGATGGCTAATGATGAAGCTAGTGTGAGTTCAGTTTGACTTTTTATATACAGTATGTAAATTAAAGCTCAGTGGTGAACATTTATCTCGTTTGTTTTATCTGAATTTAAACCAAAGTGTGAATGACACATTGGGGTCATCCTGGCGAGCTGTTTCCCATGTTGTCTTTATGCTAAACTGAGCTAACCGAGTCCTGGAGGTAGCTTCAGATTGACCATACATCTATGAAAGTGATCTTCTCATCTAACTCTGAGCAAGAAATTTAATATGCATATTTCCCTAAATCTGTTCTTTAAAAATGCTAATCATGATATCAGAGTCTGAGCCCTTATCACAGATTTCCTGTGCAGATCCACAGGGAGTCTGGATCTACAAAATTGCTCTGCTAAAATTGAAGATTTAAAAAACACTGCCTTACTACAGTACTTTTCATGGTAATGGCTACACCTGCCAATGTGTGACTTTGGCAACAGGGTAATACTAAGTCCTGCTTGTAGTATTCTTTCCCCTCATGCTAGTACACAGACAAGACAACACAGCCGTGTGCTCTGGCAGGCAGAGAGGCTCCCCAAAGTGCAATGAAATGGTTGTACCTTGACTACCTTCAACAAGGGGGATGTTACATAGCTTCACCAACTGAACTTCTTTAATTAATGCAGTGGGAACTTTTGGGGATGGAGGGAGATTTTTTAAATGCTTAATAATTCAAAGAGCACAAGCTGTAGCATGTTCTTGTTCTCCTCAGATCTGTCTGGCCCTGGATTTAATATTCACTCAGATATCACGGAGGCTGTATAAAGGCGGCCTTTTTTTTGTTACCTCAGCTGAGTGTACTGTTTGACAAAATGTGCTTGTGTTTGTGTGTCAGTCATGGCCGATGCCCCCCTTCCCCCTCTCAGGTTCTACGCAGACTAGAAGAAGTGTGTACCGTAATGAGATCATTATCCTCTGTTATTCAGTCTGAGTTGCTCTCTGGTTCTCTGCCAAGTGAAATTAGAAGGAGAAAAGGCCTGGTGAATATCTAGCACATTTAATCTAATTGGTGTCACTTTTCTCTCTCCATTATAGTACTTTAATAGCCCTATCTGTCTCCATGTGGCTTAGCGGTGTTTGGGGTCAGTGGTCAGGGCCTAATCTTTCTGCTCAGATCACATTAACACAGCAGATCCTCAACACTGAGATAAACAAACACTCTTTGAAAAAAACAAGAGCAATGACAACAACACTGTATCACTTCAATTTGCATCATTAAAAAGTAACAGTAGACCTCTTATCTATGACTCTTCTTTTATTTTCGATACAGGCGCAGAACAGATGGGTCTCTTTTAATGCTGAAGAGAAACACTTGACGCTCTCTCACAGTCATCTTCGAGGGCGAAACACTCCGAAGATTTGAACAATGAGAAGCTTGCGAGGCTATAATGGTCGAGGGGAGACCTTTTGAAAGTTTCAGTGCAGCTTTGCCACTGAAATGAAGCTGGGCTGTCTGACACAGTCTGGGGTTTTCTTAAGAGGCTATTAGTGCCTCCCCACCAGCAAAAAAGAACTTACCATTATTTCTCCTGCAATCTTTGGTGAGGAAAGCTTACAGGCCCCAGGCAGTGTTTGAATTGGGGCTGCATCAGTGCTCCCTTGCTCTGAAATCTATTATGCACTCTAATCCCTCCAACCTCCAGCCCCAACACATGTCTTTGAGTCATGAGTAGACTAGGCGTCCGTCCCAAGCCAGCATTTAGACTCTCCTCGCTTTCTATCTCTCCTCCTCCCTCTCTTTCTCTGTGGATGGAGGATTTCCAACAAGCGCCTATCCTCTGTGTCAGTTCGATGTGTAATACAGGATCATTAGTCAGCTGTGAGACGACCAGGAGGCTTCACTGTAAAAGGATTTAGATACTCAGAGGTGCCAAAGGAAGTGTCCCTGTAGGCTTGGTAGGAGGAGGCGCTCAGTTTGGATTGGCTGACAGGCAGACGCGGTAAGGAGATTTGCAGTGATGTCACACAGGATGTCAACTGTGGGTCATGTTCATCAACATCGTCAAAGCTCATCATCCGTATTTATAAGTAAGGGAGTGTGAGGCCCCTTTGTTAATCATAGGGAGGAGAAAAAAAAATATCAGTGTACTCCAATCGAATAAACAAAGGAACAGATATACATATTTAATGGCATGCATAATTGATCGTTTTCGCTTACAGGGAGTCCTTTGCAGTATACGCTGAGCACTAAAGACATAAAAATAAAACATGAAGTGGGAAAGTCATTAAAACAGTTTTAGAGAAGTAGTGCGCAGAGTGGTACTGACTCTCACTTGGGTTGCATGCTCTCCCAGCCTCCTCCAGTGTTGGCACAGGTGCCAGTGGATAATTGGCCAGTGATTAATCACATCCACTGTGAACTGCATGACCAATTAAGGGAGCCAGGGCCATTCTGCTCCCTAAGTGGGAGTGCGGTTCACTTCCAGGGTCCATCAACGAAATTGTCTCAGACCACAAAAAAACATCAGGTGGCATTATGTCAGACCGTGACTCGTTTCGTTGTGGAAAATATTGCTTGTGGCCCGAGAACGAGTAGAGTGGGAGTAGACAGCACCGGGTTTGCTCAGATGGAACATCTTATCGTACTCTGGGATTTTAAACAATTTAATTGTTCATTTTGGTTGAACATAAAATGTTCACACACCAATGGACAGCCATTTAAGGCTTGGTTATAAGGGCTAAAGCTATTTGCCAAGGATATGAATAATAGACAATAGTTCGAAAAGGTCATTAAAACTAAATTCTTTGGCCACCAATACAGTAATACAGTCGGACACTTTACGCACCAAGTCAATGGCGTGTCGACGTTACTAAAAAATAAGTCTGACAGGGCAAGAAACACTGGATTAGTGGAACTGCACAAAGGCAATGGACAAATTATTACCCGAACTGCCTTATTAGCGTCCATCACAAATAATAATAATTAAATAAACTATTACTTTAAGATATAAGAGGACACTGGGTGAGGAGATTGTGTGTCGGTGTTTTGCTAATTTTCCATCTACCGCGGCAGTAGATCGGGTGCCATGAGGCTGCAGATTGAGCGACTGCGGTGTCGCTGCCTCAGTGGCCAGTTAAAGCAAGGTGGAGGTGATTCATCAAGGGCTCCATGGGGCCATCTGTGGAACAGACTGACAAATGTCTCCCTCTTTTGTCATAAGGACACACGTCTCACAAAGCTGGCGATTAATGCCCCTTTTACAACACATTTATTTGTCACCTAGGTATTTATGCCTGCAGTGTCTTGCAGTGTATTACCATGGCTGACAAGACCAGGAGCCATTTACAGGCCGTCCTCCACGGAGGGCAGTCCATGAGGGACAGGCCTGGAAAATTCCTGCAGAATTTTGATGTTCATGTCTCACTTCCTTCACATTTAGGCATTCATGCATTTAACAAAAGCAAGGAAAGGGAGGGGAGGAGGCGGGAGGAAGTGGAAAGAGAAAAAAGGTGGAGAGCATGCAACCTGTTGTTTAAACATTCATTCACTTACTTGATCATGCATGATGCAATCAGAGTGTAGTACAAAGCGCTGATGGTGCATTTGCTCTGCAAAGGTGTCAGTGATGAAATCCTTCGTGGTTGCCCTGAATTATGAACAGGTTGTAGTCGGGATAAGCCGCTGGAACGGCACAAGCACCCTTGTGGATCGTATTGCTTTGTTGTCAATCTATCCAATCTCGTCGCAACTGTGGTGATTGCTCCAAATACCATTTGGTAAATATGACGGGAGAGCCATTATATGAGGTCAGGGCCGCTGAGCTTGTTATCTCATCACGTGGATGTAGTGTTTTCAGTGTCGAGCGCAGCAGTCCCTGGCCCCTTCACCTGCTAAAGGAACGATAACAATTTATTTTCAAAGACGGAGCCGCTCCCGAGGAGATGTTGTATCTTAATCGTCACACCCCCGAAGAAAGAAAATTACACATAAAACATTGTGTATTGTACTACTTGTCCCTTTTTCGGTTGCTGTTTATTCAACTTATGTCTTTGTAAAAGAGTGCAAATACTTTGCCTCTGTAAATGTCACCCTGCCAGCTTTATATCATTACTGTTTTGTCTCCATCTGCAGAACAGACCATCCTGCTGCTTCTATTTTGTGTGAGATGCAGAAAAAAAGATGTGCACAAAAAGAACAGCAGAGAATGAGACAGGTGCCTGTGTGTGTGTGTGTGAGAGAGAGAGAGAGAGAGAGAGAGAGAGAGAGAGTGCATGTGTGTGCTTGTGCAACAAGGAAATGAGACAGAGCAAAGGCAAGAAAGAAACTAAAAATTGCACTCAAAAGAACATCAAGAATACCTCACTTTCACAGACTCTCTTCCCTTGTGTGTAATCAGGGAGCGATACACACACTGACAGACAGGTGTGAAAGTGGAGCTAAAGCTCGCATTGGAAAGGCCTTGCCCTCTGGAACTCAGCGTGCACACACCAATACAGAGTCACTTGTTGGTAATGAGGAAGTCAAATCAGAATCAATTATGAATGTTCCATCAGGAGGCTTGGGGGCCATATCAAAGGAGCCAGGTATTAGACAGTAATGAGAAATGGAACACAGAGAAGTATGGCCCTGCAGGCTCTGATGTCTCCAGGCAGCATGTGATTCAGTGGTTTAAATACATTTGCATACATTCAATTCGCAAGAAGGCCATATTTTAATGAATTGAAACGGCTTCATTCATGTGCCTCTAACAGTCATGCTGGTAGACAAAGCCTTTGATTCTTGGTTAGATGAAAACTGCCTCTTTTATGAGCGATATGGACTGGCACAATTGTTCCCCAGTTAGGTTTGTGTCTGAGTATGTGTGTGTGTGTGAGAGAGAGAAGTAAAAGAGAAAAAAGAGAGAGTGAGTTAGTTCTGGCTGTACTGATCCTAGCCAGTCAACTTGTTCTCCGCTAGCCAGAGCCTCGTTTGCTCCAGCCTCATGATTGATTCTTGTTCAGGGGCATGCCTATGGGCCTTATTAAATCAAAATGTAAACTCACTCCTATAACAAATTGCAGGGAAAATGCCAATAGCCAGCTCCCCCCTTGGTGGTGGACTTGGATTACTCTGACAAGTTAAGAACCCATTGAGCTTTCCAGATCCCCTCCTCACCTGCTCGCTCTGCTTGGAGATATATATATACAGTTTATATATATTTCTTCTAAATCTCAAAGAAATTGAGGATTTCTTCCTCTCTCTGTTTTTGTCCATCTTCATAATTCTTTGTCTAATGGATCATTTTATTACATCCAAATTAAAAGCATAGCTATGAAAATGTTAAAGGATGAGGCTGGCCGTTTCTGTATTCTACACAATCAAACAAAAAGACAAAAACAATAATGGATTGATCCTTCTATCAAGTATCACCTGTATAGTCAAAGCCTAATATACTATAACTTATTCCTCTGTGCCTTAAAACTCCACAAATGTCCAACAAATATTAGAAACACATTAATGAGACACACTTTCATCATGATGAACGTGGGGAATATAGCTTATTCTGAGTCAATGCCACATACACAGTCCTCACTAGGGCACCACATATGTATTATTGTATATATATATGATAAACACATATATACAGTACCAGTCAAAAGTTTGGACACACCTTCTCATTCAACTACTTTGAAGAATCTAAAATATAAAACATATTCTGGTTTGTTGAGCATTTGTTTGTTTACCACATAATTCCATGTGTTCCTTCATAGTTTGGATGTCTTCAATATTAATCTAATATGTAGAAAAACAAAAAATAAAAATAAAGAAAAACCATTGAATGAGAAGGTGTGTCCAAATTTTTGACTGGTACTGTAAATCAAGTGCCAGTGTGACATCACAATCCAGACAAATATAATCCAGTTTGAGCAAATTATTCATTAGTTTGAAGGCAAATAGTGTTTTGAAAAGGGTTGCCAGGAATGTGTGCTTCCATGGATTTGAAAGTATAGTTCACATTAACCTACTTGTAAAAGCATGTTCACTTCTTGCCGAGAGTTAAATGAGAACATTGATACCAGTATGTGCAGTTAATATGAAGCTACATTATAGCACAACCAGCAGACTGCTAACCATAAAGACTGGACACAGGGGTAAACAGCTAGCCTGGCTCAGTCCTAGACTAAGGCATTGTCGGTTTTGTTCTTTTTAAAAGGTTTTGCTGAAAAAAATAAAAAATATATATAATAAAACATCAGTTGCTATAAACGAGTCACCAGCAAAACCATTTTTTTCCTATACACCTGCAATGTGCCACTCTCTATCGCCACACGTCGCATTTCTGTTCATCATGTACGATCTCTCGGTTGTGCACACAGCCCTGCTCCACAGGCGCTTGTTTTTCCCGTTTTTTGAAGCAGGCGCGCTTGTAGTGACATGTCTCGGTGCGCCCATCCCGTTATTTAAATGGTGATGTTGCATTGCATTAGATAAAAATTATGCTGTTACATTTGTAAGTGTACACTCAGTTGCACATGCAAATACACACACACAAGGGCTGTCACCATCCCTCACTGAGCATAGCAGGGTTCTGAAAGGGCAACTTGGCTGGCCATCTGGCCTGCATATCAGCAGAGGTTATTGTGTCGACATCATCATTACTGAACACATTGCTGTTTAGCAAAGGTTATCTGGAATCTGCACAATTATCTGTTGCAAGATAAGGTAGAAAAAACAAAGCAATGGAGTTATCACTGTGGGAAGCATACAGTTATTATGACACAAATGTGAGTATTTTACAATTTTGCTGTGGTGCATACAAGCACTGTTCCATATCCCACAACAAATGGTGTGTTTAAAATCCCCTTTATTTTTAAGTTCTACATATTTACAGTTGATTTCAGTTTTATCCATGGCAATATACTGTATTGTACATTTTTTAATTCTAAATGGGCTGTGTTGAGATCCATGATTATTGATGATTAATGAAATAAGCTAGATTTACTGTACTTGCTGAGGAGAAAAAAAACCTTTTTAACACCATTCTAATTTCATTTCTCCAACACAAGCATGGAATTATCGTTTAGATGCTGCTCTCATTTTCAAACTGTCAAAACAACTACAAACATGTTTGAGCTAATCAGAACATTTACATGATGAGCAAAGATGTTGCTGAATATGTTACACACACACATGCACACACACACACACACACACACACACACACACACACACACACACACACACACACACACACACACACACACACACACACACACACACACACATACAAACACTTCAGCAGGCTCCATTCCTGTCTGTCTTCCTTCTCACGGTACCATCATCAGAAATAAGTAACCTTCAGGCTTAAACAACGAAGGAGAAAAAGAAGAGAGAGATTCTTTGAGTTGTGATATTGATATTCACACTTGGAGGCAGAGCTAAATGTGATTTCTCATTAGACATCGGCAAAGGCTCCTTCCAGGTACAGGCATGCACTGTTGAGCTGTAGCCACTTAGCACCTGATTAAAACGGAAAATGGAATCACTCCCTGTGGTGTTATGGGGTCTGTGATAAAGCTTTTCCCCCATAATAGCATTAAACATGTTGAAGTGAAAAGTAAAATGTCTCTTGTCTTTGCTATGTTGCTTAATTATTTTATATGAACCAGCTGGGAATCCTTTGCCATATATTTAATTTCAGTTTTCTGTAATTACAAGTCCAAGAGCTTTTCTTTTTTTCTTTTTGAAGTCTTGGTTTAAATGCACTGTGAAGACTTTGTTTACATTACAGTACTGATCACTTGAGATCATACTCATATCTTAGCTTCTTAAACCCAGGTGTTCAATATTTCCTCAACTTTCTCCTAAAAAACGTAAATGTTCAATTTCTCACCGATTAACAGAAATACCTGAATGTACATCCAAACACGGAAGGGGCTATTTCTCCCAAATTGTAATAAGTAAGATGGCTAGCCAGCCAACTGGACCATCTTGTGTGCTCAATGCTCATCAGGTCATACAGAGACTCACACAAGTCATTACCAGCAGTGTAACAGGTCACTCCCCTACAGGCCTTACTGAGACAACAAAAGTCCTTTTGGCTCTCAAAGTCTGTCAGACCACATTTGGTCACCCTGACTAAAACCACTACCAGGGAACACTGGCAATTTTTCAAATGGCTACGTGTCAGGTACCATTTCATCTGCTGCTGCACTGTATTTTTCTATACAGTATTATTATATTACTATTGGACCCAACTATTGGGCACTTTGTGGTTTATTTAAACAGGCCCTATTATGCCATTTTCCGGGTGTAAAGCTTATTATCTGAAAAACTGAAAATATTCAGCTAAATTCACCAGCAGGTTAAAGGTTTTGGCTTTAAGTAAAAAGTTTTAAGGACGGATTTCCATGAAATTTGGTATGGACATTGTAATGTCTGAGAATAAACTGCAAGACTACTGTAATAAACAGGTCAAATACTCATTAAACTCATCTTACAAAATACTCTCTCATCAGCCTCAGCTGTGCTTTGTGTCTAAGATGGTGAACATGGCACACATATACCAGTTTAATGTTGCTTAGCTTAAAGCACTGCTTTAATGTGTTTAAGTACAACCTGCAGGAAAGGTGCAAACACTCCAGTTCCAGTCAAATTTGGACAATTTTGGTCCCTATCAGTGTTGATTATACGATTGAGATGCTTTTTAAAAATAATAACCAAACATGGCAAAAGTGTCTCAGAGAGCCTGCCAAATTCTTTGCATTTTGGACAGTTTGAAGAACTGTGCTCACATTTCCAAAGATTTCTAAGGTCCTATTTGAGATGGTTTTAAGTCCAATTAACACTCTTCTTCTCTTTCAATCGTCAATATGCATCATGCTTGCCACATGATTCCAGGCCAACGAAACAGTCAGCCAAGCCAAGTGTTTCTATATTTGCAATCATCCAAACGCATCAAGAACTATAGCTGTCAATCACTTTGATAATATTTATCACTGCTATTAATGGCCCCTCACAGCCTTAAACCCCTTTTTGGCTGCTTGCTGTTAAATTCAATAAATGCTTTCACGCACCTTGGCCAAATATTCCCAATGGATATAGTTTGATTCTATCAGTAATCTCTGTTTTTATTATTATAGATCACTGCCCCACTTCATACAACCAAAAATGCCATTACACTGATGTCACACTGTGACAGGCAGTGCAGCTGCCTCATTTACTTCCCTTTGATTTCGAGAATTTCTACTTTAACTAAAATGTCTGATGACCCTTGAACCCACTGAAAAGTGTGATTTTGATCATAAGTCTGAACTCAGAATTCTCTGCTCCATACAAGGAATACCACAATTGGGACCTCAAGCACATGTTTCTTATGATGTCAACTAAAGATCTTCTTCCACATTGGCAGCTGTGACTTAATATGACTTAATCCTATGACAGTTTTATTTTCATATGTATTTACAGGATGATTCGGTTTTATATAATTGAATATATAGTAATAAAGCAGTCGAAATCATTGCATTTATATGTTTTCCCCACCTTGGTAGCCTGAATGCACGCAGGTTGGTATTTTTCTACCAACCTCTGACTTCCCACGTCAGGCCATAAACAAGCACAGGGCACGTTTCAACCAGTTGTATCCAGCAGTTTGTTGCATAGGATTGTGGAGAGAGCAATCAGCATGAGAGTTCTCGCAGTTGTTTCAGGCCTTTTTAAATACACTGCATGTCTCATATATACATTTCATTCTAGTCAAATGAGAATTTCAGTGTAGAAACTGATCTCTGACGCTTCTGCAATAGATTTGAGAATATCAATGTTTGGCCAGGTTCATGCAGTGTTAACAAAACTATAACAAACTATGATTATTTTCCCAAGTCCAAGTGTAGGTCCAGGTATCACTTTCTAGTGTATTTTTTTTTCATGTGCAGTAGTTACTTCATCACCACCACAAAGATTTTTAATTGGACAGATTCTTACTCAGACCTAAACCCTGACCTAATCCATTTTGTTTTTGTTTATCCAATCAGTGACCCGTTCTATTCCTTCAGTGCATTGAGAAGGAAATAACCACAGGAGGGTGATTGCATATTTTGACTAAACAATCTCAAACCCTATTCTAGGAGACAGCTCCACCTGCAGCCACTCTGGCAACAGAAAGTGGATACATCGGTTTAATGCAACTGAACGGAAGTTAAGTCACTGCAATTCTGTGAAAAAAAAATTCATAATCATACATTCAAAACATTTAAGAGCGCTGAATATGAAAAAAAGAAGATGTATCTGTGGCACTAACACTGAAGTTATAACAGCAGTTAAATACAAATTAAATGAAAAAAAAGTATCTGTACTTATCTTGTACAAATCTGCACTAAGACAGGCTGTACAGCATGTTTCTATTTTAATGTTCTGCTCTAGCATGATTTATGTCAGTCAGTGAAGTTGAGAAAAAGTTATCTTTTTATACCACCTTTATCCTTTAATTAGAGATCGGTGTGGTGATAAAATTTTACTTCCTGTCTTTTATTAGGAACACAAAGAAACTTGGAACATGAGGCAGATGGAAGTGGCTTATGTCTCCTTGGTAGCACACTGAGATGGAGCCAGGATGGCAGCCAAAAGCATACACACACAGACACACACTCACACACAAGGCATTCACACACAAAAAATACATTTGCACACACAAACACAGTCAATATTTCACCCCTTGCATCTGCCAATTACGAACTAGATTCGTTTGTGGAGCAAACATACACAAGTCTAAACTTAGCAGTGTTCCATACACATACTGTGAGTCAGTAGTGCAAAACACAACGGCGGAGGACCCCTCAGGTGAAATCCCAGAATATCGACTGGATGATTCAACTCTTTAGAGTCGTTAGGCTTCCTTTTTTTTCTCCCCCTGTCTTTTGTAAACACCCAGTGAAAAACCTTCACTCAGATATCCTCCCGTTCTCGGCTGAAATAATCCTCTCTATGACAGCACATATTCTTTGTGCATGAATGATAACAGCGCAGGGTCCATTGAGAAAACCTCGGTGTCTGATTCCCATCAAGCAAACAGCTGGAGGGTGGCATGGCCTCGAGGCTTCCCTCCGTCCCTCTGTCCAGGTTTGGAGACAATCTTTTGATCTGCGGAGGAAGAATACCACATGTTAAGAAAAACTCATGCTACGCTAGATGTGCATTTCTTTCATGTTGGACCGGGGGGGAAATTTGATAAGCACTGAATTGTGAGTCTCTGTGCTACTCCGACCCTGATGTGCTCGCTATCCATGTCAGACACTGAACCTGAGCCTTGTTTTCTACACCTTTAAGAATGCAGATTAGATGAAAAAACTGGGCAGGAAATACAATGTTTGAGCTGTCATGCCCTCTCCATTGCCTCAAAGCTGTTTGCTACCTTTGTTCTTCCCCCATCTGCAGTGAAACACCCAGCAGTACAAACTTTGCTGAATTCTTGTTTATATTAGAGGCTGCAATATCTTACCCCACTCTGAGAATACATTTGCAGGAAATAATCCAATAATGCTCCATTTCCGTGGTTCGTTTTATTGTTATCTTTTGTTTCCTTGCATACAAAACCCGTTCATTTCTTTTTTCCCTCCCAAGATGATGTCTGGCTTCATTAAAATAATTTAAAGAACCTCAGCTGGGGAAGAGGGACAGAGGCACTGCTGAAACAGCTTATAAATATGTGCAATGTGCTCGCTGTGATCTTAAAGTTGCACCGTTAGAGGATCTGGTGAAGAGAGACACTGACAGTGAATGCAGTGTGTCGCAAAGAGAGGGAGAGAGAATAATGAGGAGCTGGAGGAGTGTTACCCAGGGGAGGAGGGGGGGTCCAGACAAACAGCTTTCATTAATTCCATTTGTTTCTGTAAAAGGGTGTGATAGTGTGACCTTTGCAGAATCCAACCCAGCTCCATCATTTTTACTCATTATGCAAGAGCCGATAAGATCCAGGCTGACACCTGTCTCCTCAGGGGCCGATTAAACAATAAATGAATCTTCTGACAAACTTTGTAAACTAAATATCTGTGGTAGGTGAAGAGTAAAGAAATAAACCACAGGAAGGAATAAAAAAAGACTGAAGGGCTAAGAAGACTTGGGGGCATTTCAAGAACCCATAACAGCTGCCATCAGCCTTAATAGTCTGAGTTTCAATTAAGGCAGTCTTGTTTGGGAAAAAAAGGTTTTATTCAGCGTCAACCTGGGCTACAATCCTGCTGTTTAAGTGAGTAAAGATAATCACTGTAGTACCTAATATTAAGACAAGGATTTATTAAAACTCAGCAGAGCATACCAGCGCTCTCTCTGATTGACAAGACCACTAACACTTGATAAATACGAGCAAAGTATGTCTCAGAACAAGTTATCATACATGTTACATCCCTTTCAAGTCTGAATGCTGCAATGGCTCTTCGAAGATATTATTCAGCTCACTTCATTAATTCAAGCACGACAGTTAATTAGGCAATAGATTTTTATATTAGAGACTTTCATGCTGCTGCAGCATGATGCACAAATATTCTGCTATCACTGGAGAATTTTAATAAGCTACAATGCAGCTGTTTTAATACAATTGGCAAACTATAAGGCTCAGGGTATATGTGATGTTTACAGATGCCCAGACCTCATGATACCTCCACATACAGACTTTCCCAATGGGAATATAATGGAAGATGTGCCTATGGGATGGAACATAGCAGTCAGTCAGTCAGTCTTGGGGTGCCCCTGTTTCTAACGGGATAAGACCTCAACGATATAAACCACAACACCCCCTGATCCAGTTTGGCTGGGGACCTTTGTTGTATCTCTCCCTTCCACCTTCAATATTTTTTTCCCTTCTAGTGTTGTCTAAAAAATGCATAAAAAGGCTAAAAGGTTTTTTGTTTTTATATCATGTGAGTCACTGATCACATGTTATAAAAAGCCAGAGCAATAACTCTTAGTTGTTTTGATATATATAATGCAAGGATTAACATATCGACTCACAAAGTATTAATTTGGTCAACTATGAAGAGGCCTTATTTCCTTAATTCTGCCCAATTTTGTATTTAGGTCAGCCTGTTTTGTAGGCTATTTTCGCATAACCGAATAGTTCTTCTGCTTTAATGCTTTCTTGCCAAGAGTTCAATAACAAAATTTGATACCAAAGTCATAATTGTCCGGATTATATGAAGCTTAATACTTACTCAATACTTACTCCAATCGACTTCCAGTGAACTGTGTCGCTCTGGGCCGTTGCCCTGAATTCAAACTGAGGAAAGGAAGCAGTGTTCCTAACACTTACAAACAGACAGAGGGGCCTAGGAGGCCGTGCCACAGCCCTCCTCCAGGTGTATGGGCAGCAGTTTGAAATACATTAACTTTCACATTAGAGCCTAATAAGGGAGAACAACTTGTGCCCCCTGCCAGTATCTTTCATGTACCCTTACCGACAGATCCCAAAATCATATTCACCTTTTACCTCTTTTAATCAGTTCTTTACCACTACTGCTTTTTCTGGATGTTGACTCGGTGCCCAATTTATTCCAACATGCTGAGAGATGACTGCATTAATCAGAAGCCGATGTACCCTGAAGATGCATAAGCATTTACAATCTGTCTCACATGCTGGATTCCAGGGGCTTTCTGTCGTCGCGGGTTATCTGCACACAGCATTGTCACCACAGGCAAAAAAGCAGAAGATTTGAATGGAATAAAGAAACGGACAATAAAAGGGAGATAACAAGCACTGAAAATCAAAAGAAATTAAGTCAGTGACAAGTTTTGTTTTTTTTGGTGTGCAAAAGATGCTTGTGATACTGTAGAATAAAATGATTCCCAATAATTAGCCAGCTGTGGTTTCTTCTTTCTTTACTTGGTAATTGTATGATTTGAGATGTAAGATTAAAAATTTGTACAAGAAACATGATTTATAAAACTCCCCTTTGAATAGTTTACAGCACATCACTTTTATCACGGTTATTAGTGAGAGCCCTGACAGGCGTTATGGATTCAAAGGGGGGGGAGCAGAACATGTGATAGGTCTGACATGTTTTTAATTCTATATTAACGTATTCCTGGTGTAGCAAAGCAGTGTTGCCATTCGACATTCATTATATTGATCGTGCAGCGGCGTCGGGTCTTGTAGGAAAATGAGGTTTCTCTCCTTTTTGTCTGTCAGCTAATTATTGAAAACAAGATTTGCTTCTGATTAAGGAAGCAGATCGTTGCCGCTGCAGACACATTGACATGCACAAAACACCTGAGGTTGGTGGAGGGAGGTGGGTGGATATGGTTGGGGCAAGGTCTTTCCTCCTTAAGCCTATTAAAGCAAACAGATGCCAGATTTTACAAGGTTTGCTTTAACAAGATGGATTAAATAGCACCATATGTCTAGATTACTTTTCTCTCATTTAAGCGCTGAATTTGTGCAAATATGTACGTAACGTCATGGCTGTGTTCGCACCTCCAGTTTTAACCCACTGACAAAGAGGTTATCTTTGCCTGCTGTGGGAACTGAGTGAATGTGGATGACACTTTCCTTTTGCTCTTTGTATATTGAACACAAAACAAACACCATGATCCTTCTATGTTCAGTGCAAAGATCAAGATTTAAAACACTTGTAAATGAGTGGATGGGAGTTTGGGGTGTTCTAAAATCAGCCTGACCTTCATTCCTTTGACCAGTCCAAATTTAAATGTCATTCCTCTCCATCAACTCTGCTCACTACAGATAAACAGGTGACCTTTTCCAGCTCCTATACCTGTAATCACCTGTGGGATGTGTCAAAATAAAAGACGAGGGGAAAAGAAAAACAAGAGAGGAGGAGGATCTAGGGGCACATGTTGACCAGTCCCTTTTTTAAAATGGATTCAAAAATATAAAAAAATTAAAGGTTCACTATACAATATTCTGAACATTATAATGCCGGCCGCGCCTGCCTTTTAGTGCATGATAGTGCATGTGAGTGTGCCCCAATGGCTCGCTCACGACTGCCACTTTGGACTGGACTCTAAACTTAGAAGTCACCGGCTCAGCCATCGCCATTTTGAGAGCCATGTGGAGGCAGTGGATGTTCTCTGAATTTCATATTGAGCATCTTCAAAGATTAAGTGACATCAAGTGTCAATGATGTTTCAGCTTCATAACCAGAACCACAATTCTTGGACCTATCACGAGGAACATTAGCTCTATATGGACTTGTCTGTATAGTCTTATGGATGCCCAAGGCCATAGCATCAAACTGTCCATATCATATCAGCCCCATCTCATATGAGGCTGTATATGATAAATCAGTAATGGAGGGGTTTTGATGCTAGTTTGCCCTGTGGAGCTCGTCTTTCCCATTTGACCGAACACCATAAACGAACCTCCCGTCCCAGGAGTCAGAAAGTAATTGCTCATTTTGTAGATACAACACCTTGTGACCAAGTTTCTACTTAATTATTTACATGTCTGCCTGTTGGGCCTCTCGCATGAATCACCCAGCGAAATTGAAATATGACAGAGGTTGAAAAACTCCCCTCTGAGATGTCTTTGAAAATGCACAGAATTGATTTTCTTTTTCATTTTTTAAGACAATAAGAGCGTCTGACTGGAATGCATATTTTGGTTGCATGTTGTAGAGAGCAGTAGGGGGTGATTTTGCTGTGATGTAGTGAGGGTACGGGCCGTAACCGCAGGTAGAAAGCCAGAATGCACAATGTGAAGCTGTGGAGTAATTGATTTGCGTTGCTGTCTATTCTCGGTTTCACTGCAATATTTCTGGATCAAGCGCTGCAGTTCAAACCCTTGATCAACATGCTGAATCATTACATGAAATGTTCCAGCTGAGTCATAAATCACATTACGTAGAAAGACGGAGGTTTCAGTAAACCACATTTTTAAATTTGACTCCTCGCTGTCGTCAATTCTTCCTCATTGTTATTTAAATTCATCCTTTTGAGAGGAAAGGTGGAAAAACATCGGCTGCCTAAGTCAGGCTTTTGACTTGCCACACATAACTTATTTTTGAAGCGGAAAAAAATGTATTCTGGGTACAATATAGTTGCAGAAATCCCCAACCAACCCAAAAAATAGAAAATCAATAAAACTGATAATAAATTGCCTAGGCATGCTTTTTCTTCCTTTTCTTTTCTGTGCATGGGTGAGGCATCCTGGCACAGCAACCACACTCTTTGTGTGAATATGAATAACGTATTTTTCATTTACATTCGCCCTAATCCCACAGTATGTAAGGGGGCATTGAGAGATGGTGGGATGCACAAACACAGAGGTTAGAAATTAGATGATTCCAGAAGGACTGCGTGAAAATGCTGCGCATCTGTTGTTTCTATCAGGCTATTTTCTTCTTCTGGCACTAATTCAGTCTGTGTGAAGGTGGGGATGATTTCAAATAAAAGCAAATGTTCTCATGCGCCGCCATTCAGCTAACGAGCGAGGCAATGCAAGGCAGAGAGAGGAGGTGAGCATGAGAGACAATCCTCTCAGTGTTTATCAAAGTGGTCTAATCAGGTCAGTTACTCATCTCTGACGTCAACTAATCTCACACTTGTGCGTCCCTACCGCAGACGGATGACACTTTACGAGCCATTCCTCACTGATAATATTTACCCAGGTGCATTGTTAAATGCATTATGTCATCCGGTACTATTAAATCACACACGGCTCCATCATAAACTAAGTTTGTACCCTAATGTCAGGGGAGATAGAATTCAAAGACAAAGTCTAAATTGCTGGGTGAATGTCTGTGTGGATGAATACGGTGGGACAGATAAGGAAACCGAGACTAAGCCAGATGTTGTATTCCTGGGTGTGCCTTTGGAGTCTCGGCTCGGTTTGTCCTGGTTGCTGAGCTAAGCTGTTTGAGCAAAACATCGTGGGAACTGTCATCTGCGCTGAGCGGCAGATGAAATCAGGTGTTCATCACGCGTTAAGGGAGGAAAAACGGAACCATCATTTGACTAAAAACCTTTGTTCTCATGAACAAAAACGCCTTGAATAATCTTGTGCAATAAATGCTTCATTGTCTGGCAAAATTAAGACAGTATACCCCCCCCCCCCCCCCCCCACACACACACACACACACACACACACACACACACACACACACACACACCTTTTCTGCAGCCTTGGCAGAATTCTTTCTAAACTGAATTATGTAGCAATTTGCTGTGGCTTTGATGTGATAAATTTGAAGCCCTACTGAAATGTACATAGACTAGAGGGGTCTGTGAGCAACCATCAATGCTGTTGTGCCACAGCATAGGAGGGCAGCCCTCCTCTCTCTCCTGAAAACAGAAAGATGAGACTGTAGCTGTTGGGCTTTTCTGCATAAAAGTGCTTCGTTCAGAGTCCGGGGGCTTCCTGATGGGGGCCGATTATACCGCTGTGGCTACAAAAATGATGACTATTCAGGAGGAGTGAAGGATGCTGACTGGTAGTAACCTCAGGAAAAGGACAGTAAAATGAAGGCTGGTAAGCAGTGTGCTGTGAAGGTGTGTGGGGGGGGGTCAGATTAATTATAATGAGAGTCTGAAATGAAGAACATTTATCTGGGATGATGTTTCCTCCATGAAACACAAGGTACACATGTGCCCATGCCCAACTCAGATTTAACACTGTACTTCCAATCCCTCTCTGTTTTTTAGATTTGAGAAAAGATTGTAAGGATGGAGGTCTTATGTTATTGGGTTTTTTTTTCTCGCTCTTTCAATCGGTCTGAAAAGAATGCATAAGGCTCTGTGGTGTTTGTGGATCAATAGTGTTGCCCCATTGGTGAGTTCCTTGGTATGGGTGACACAGCTTCACTGTTATTTGGAATTGAATTAGGGAGGTTGGGAAGGGAGGCTGAGATGATGAAGAGTATCAATCATTCTGTCTCTTGTGTGAAGTTATTTGTGGGTCGACAGAATCGGCAATAATGAAAGTTCACTTGTTCACCACTGAGGGTTTGTGGGTAAATTTACTTTCCCCAGGACACCAGACCTGGAACAAAGGGAGCGAGCCTTCAGCTGTGGAAGCAACGTCAATACAATCTGAGTGATTTTATACAAGTGTTTGTCCTGGCGTTGTTTGTCGTAACACAAGCCTTAGGGGTTACACAGTGCCATGTCGCTCGGCCCAAACACAGATTGCTATGTCTGTTCAGTTTTATCACCCCTATTAACAGAAACACAGCTGCTGTTATGAGTATTTCCTCATACCTAACTGATGTCTGACACTACCTACTGTATCGCCCTTCCCTGTGTTCATGACTTGTCCGTGATTGCTTTCACGGTCCAAACACAAAAATAAAAAGCACAATTACCTTTCTTTTTTTTTTCTGTCTCTCCCCTCCACCTTCCCTTTATTCTGCAGGAGAGTGATCACCCCTTCGCTCCGGAAAAGATTTGATACCATTACTATGGAACTGCCCTCGCTGCTGTCTCAGTATTAGACAGCGTGGTTGCGATGGAGAATAGTTTAAGTGAGATTGATTGAACCCAGTTGGTCTAGATTGCTAGTGTGTCGGAGTCATTTATGCAGGGATTGGCTCATAACCTGTCAATCAGATAGATGGATGGACAAGGCTGCGAGGCAGAGGGTGGGTCTGAGAATGAGGGAAAAGTCGACTCTGATGACTGACGGTGTTCAGGCTGCGCTGCAGGATCACTCTGAATCTGTTCAACAAATCTGTCCCCGAACAAAGAGGACTTCATGTGTCCTGACTTATTTTGGGCAAACTTCACTTGCGTAACACGTAACTAAATGAAATCAAGTCTGGAGGAAAATAGAGATGTTTGAATGCAATCAATCAATATAAATAATGAATAAAAATGCATAATATAAGCAAACATTTTTGATAAATTAAATTTGGTTTTGAAATGTGACAAAGATATGTAAGCAGGATAGTTTTAGGTCCCAAATATTTGAATTACTTGTCTCTTAAATTTTCATACTCCAGTACCCCAAGTGGGCTGAATAAATGTGGTGCTCAAAGAATTTAAAAATGACATTTTATCTAACAAGAAACTAAAGCTTTTCTGAAACAAGGCTACTGTAACTGTGAATAACTAGCAGACCCTGCATGAACAGTTTTAATTGGAACTACTCTCTACAAAATATAAAGTCCATTCAAACCCATTATGTATTGGAATTTGTATTGGATTTGGAAACCATTTGGGTTGTTGAAACCTAAAAAACTAAGAACATAACACCAAAATCATCAGCGTAGCTAGATACCATTAGAAGTGTGTGTAGATTATACTATGTATTTAGCATGAACTGGCCCTTTATTGTTCGCTATATGGAAAAACAAAATTGAATGTTATCTAGGAACATTCTAGAAGTTAAGGACTAACTAAAACGGGTCATGTAGGATAATATTGTGACAGATGTAATGCAACTGATATATGACTATAAGTAATATTCAAACAATGTTTTACTTATAAAAAGATGATGAGACATAAACTTGGCTTATCAAAAGAGTTAAATATATAGTCTGGCATCCATTCCCCTAGGAACATAAAAAGCATTTTGAGGATGGGACTTTCATCAAAGTATTCATTAGACAAATTCACACAATGTTCTGTGAATTTGTGTATGAATTATCTGTTCCAATTTAGCAACAAATTAAAAAGGTTGAGCTGCTCAGCATACATTATCACTACACACATTACTATAGAATTTTACAGACGACCAACTTCATTATTCCATAGAAAGAGGAATATATCAGAAACAACGGGCTGCTCTTCAAACAGGTAACATTCTTTACATAAGAGGTTACAGTAATGACACCATGGGTCCTCTGAACTAAAAAGATTTGCATACTGATAGAACACAGCGCAGACACATCTACTGAGGAGTGGATGGTATAATCTCCCGAATAACTGGCTTCCCTAATAAATATCTTTATTTGAATATCAAGAGAATATTTGGAGGAGGGGAAAAGAAATTAGATTATTTGAATTTCTAACATCCTTTGTGTCCCACTCATGTTTTCCTCTAGCTTTCAAATCAAACAACAAAAAGGAAGAGCTGCATTAACATGAATGGGAATCAGTTTGTCGTTTTCGTGCATAGAAGACTTCAAATGGGACTTAAAATACAATTGTTTCTGTCTATTTATGTAAAAGCCAAAACAATTGTTTTGAGTTGTGATGATTTTTTTGTGTGTGTAAGCTGATCATCTGTTGCTGTCTGTTGTCAGAAGTCAGTTGCAGTGGCTTCACAGCGAATAACTAGAGTGTGAGCTGATAAATGAGGTGTCTGACTGTCCGAGCCTCGGTGTTATCTCGGTGCTGCTATGTACAGCCGACTGCTGCGTAGGCTGTGAAGGCAGGTGACAAGAAGAGAGGGAGGAAAGGGGAAGGGAAGGAAGAAGGGGGCTTGGAAGGGAGAAAGGGAAGCGACAGAGTGACAGACACAGAGACATACAGAGGGGTGGAGGAGACAAGAAAAAAACCAGGGTAGGGGGTGGAAGCCTTTGGGTGCCTGGTCTGTCAGGCATGTGAAGTGTGATTTAAAATATAGCGAGGATGATATTGTGTCTGTGGTGGTGCCACACCCCTGTCAGAGGGGAGCTCAGCTGGGTCTGAAGCTGATTAGGTGAACTTTGCTCTCACTAAAGAAACTATGTGTGCATGCATAGATGTGTGCACAGGTATTGGCTGATTTTAGGATGGATGTGCAGACAGAGGTATGGATGGATGGGAATAAAAATAGTTAAGAATTAAAGTGAATATGCCATGGCTATTGACGGATAACAGAGAAAGAAACATTTTCTGGGTGTTGAAATACTGCTATAACCTTGCAAGGCATCTTTTTTTTCACTTCCATTTTGCAGGATTTTAATAAAGCATGGGCCACTTCCTGCCATCTAATGCTTCGGCAATACAGTTTAATTTGGTGTGAAAATATTCTGGCAGATTCACAGCATCTTCTGTGTTAGTGTGTAGCTGTCAAATAGATTATAATTCATGAGCAACAAGATGCGCAACACGTTGCCTACCCCTTACTTATCATAGAATAGCATATTAAGGAGAAAGAAATGTGCAGGATTCTTGTGAATGAGCATCTGGGTTCAGTTTTCAATTATATTCATGCCTGACTAGGGTTGCCAATCATCTATTATGTCTGCCAACTGAAAACATACCGTTGTTTCCGATGCATTGTCTTAATAATTACAAATAAAAAGGTTACCAAGTTTTCTGGGGTATATATATATATATATATATATATATATGGTAACTTTGGACTAATGTTTAATCGAGGTGTGTCCTTGAATTACAGTAGTGAAAAAGCAGTCTTCCAGTGCAATCATGTTTGCGCGGGTTTGAAGTTTATTTAAGACACAAAATAGGGCCAGGAATTATGACGCACTGACAGCTGGTAAAGCATTACGACTTTTCTTAAATATATAGCACTAAAATGTTCTCCCCACTGCACATTTTCAACCCAGTGTTTTATCCACTTTTCACTGTTTATTCTTGGGCTGGCATCTACAAATCAGTCAGCCATCGCAATTCCGAGTAAAACACTTGAGAATAGCAACATAGATGCGTGCTTAGCACTTCTCAGCATGCTCATTAAGGAATGTTATGTAGCTAGTTGATGAGAACCTTATAACTATAAGGTTATTCAGTGCATTCAACCATTTGGATGTGTGGTTAAAGAAGGGCTTACTTATTGTATACAATACTGTGTTATATTAATAATTACAGTTCATTCCTTCACAAAGCACAGACAAAGAAATATATGTGGTTAAGTTCGAGGGGAGAGGGCTCTCACATACGTCTTAAATATATATGATGTATTTTCTCTTCATATTTTCTATACTGAGTGTGCGCCAGATTATGTGCCAGATATTAGAGGTGGCAAGGGAGGGAGAAAAATAGACAGAAGCAGATGAAAAGAAGTAAAGCTTGAAAGACGGGGGAAAAATGGGTTGGCTGTTGCTAGGTAATAATGACACGCTTAAAAGATGAAAAAGAGGAAAAGGGGAGACAAACCCAAACTGATAGGGAATAATATGAGGAAGAGGAAGGTGGATGGCCGTGTTAAAATAAAAAACTAGTCTGAGGGTACAGTACTCTTTACCAACAGCACTTCTACAAGCCTATTGTCTTGTCAGAGAAGCCAATAATCACATACAGGTAATTGAGTGCAGTGTAAACCAGTCAGTGCTGCTCAAGAGGTTCTTTGTGTTTGAAAAGACCCACTGACCTCTCTCGTCTCTCTTGTCGCCTCCGTGTGTGTGTGTGTGTGTGTGTGTGTGTGTGTGTGTGTGTGTGTGTGTGTGTGTGTGTGTGTGTGTGTGTGTGTGTGTGTGTGTGTGTGTGTGTGTGTGTGTGTTGGGGGTGCTACGGCAGCCTGGTTGTGTGTGTTTGAAGTGTGAAGCAGGGGGGTTGGCTGAGCTCTGATATACACTCAAGGAGAGAGTGAGTGGGGCGATTCAGGGGCACGCCTGATGCAAGTGTAGGGGCTGATGAGTGTGTGTGAGTGGTGGGGGGGGTCAGATGGCTCAGCAGGGAAGCGTGTGTGAGCGTTGGAGAGCCGAGCACTCTGAAGCACAGCTCCAGTGCACCTCAAAGGTAACCAGCTTACTCAATGAAATATCAGTTCTCTATGTGCATATGATCTTTTGTGAGCGGGAGATAGGGGGTATCAGCGACCATCATGCTAAAGTGTGGGTGAATGTTTTGTCAATGTTTTAAAGAAGTACATTAACCTTTTTGGGTTAAAGGCTTGTTGGCTGTCTTGCCGAAAGTCTGATGAGAAGTTTGATACCACACTCTCCCTGTTAAATATCCACAGGGAGCCATCAGCCAATTAGCTTAGCTTAGCATAAAGACTGAAGAATTCAAACATTATCTAATTTGTTTAATCTTTACAGTTACTGAAATTAAGTAAGAAATGACTTAGTCACTGCGTGAGATGGGTCCAGCATGTAACCGCCTGTAACACAAAAGAATTGCTGTCTTTGTATGGATTACACAAACAAGACCTACTGTAATGTGTTACTTAGTGAGCTTTAGAGGTGCTGGTGTCGGCAGATTTTGTTACCTGTTTCAGTCTTTATGCTAAGATAAGCTAACTGTCACCTTTCATCAGCTTCATATTGAACAGGCGGACATGAGAGTGGTATGGATCTTTTTATCTAACGCTAGATAAAATGCCTTTGTCTGAGGAGAGATAAGCGGCAAGTTTGTCTGTTTGTGCTCAGACTTTCTTTATTCCACAATGACCTATCAAGGAGGTATATACAAATAGTTACACATAAGTAATGCACAGTAAAGAGCAAGTCAATGCAATGAAGAAGAAAATGAATAAATAAGTAAACAGATAAGCAAACAAGCACTCTTTGGTAAAAACTCAGTAGATACTTAAATGTGGAGTCAGCCAGTCTGGAGAGAGATTGTTGATATTTGAACTCACCATGCAAACAAAAACCCCCATACAGATTTGCCATCCTTCTCGCTCCCAGTGCCTTTCTTAAAGCCACTTTGTTTTTTCTCCCATTTTACAGAGCCAGGGCTGTGTATGAACAACATTTTTTTTTTCTTCAGCACAAACACAGACAGCTGGCGGACCGTGAGTTGATATTTGCTGAATTAATTTTACAGTATCATTAACTAATCCGTAGCTCTCACTTTGCACATCCATGTTTGTTTGTGTGCTTCGATTCGTCTTCGTGCCACCTTGTTTGCAGCCCAGGAGGGGAAAAGTCAGAGTGGAGAAGTGGAAAATGTATGCCCTTAGATGCTTAGCCTTTCTTCATGCCATTCAACCAGGAACAAATCCAAACCGTATTTGCTGTAATGTAAATGACATCTGTCTGTTTCCTTCCATTAGAGATACAAATTAAGTGCTCAGGGCTGGGTCACAATCTTTCCTACTAGTAATAATAAGAGACAGCAGAAGAAGGCCTGGCACGATGCACTCCAATGGGAAATGACTAAGTCATGCAACCTCAGAGGTGCATACTCATCTTCACATTGCCTACTAAATGTTGCAAGTGTACTTTGAGAATAAAGAGGATATTCCTGACCTGTTGTTGATATTATACACCCTCCTCCTTTGCTCTACAACCACTATTTCTTGCTTTCCACTCAAACAGATCTGATAAGAACTATATATTTTCATGTAGACTAACTGTGTGTCGCCAGTTTGCCTTCCTCCACAGATCACGGCAGAGCTAGCCAAGGTTGCCTCGCCACGATCGGCAAACTCAAACAGAGGCAAATGGCAGAGCCAGAGGAAGGAGGGAAAAGCTAATTGAAAGCCAAACACTCCACAGCCCGCTGGGATCACCTATTTTTTTGTGCATGGAACGTGCCGAGTGCTCTGTATTTATTGGGAAAATCAGATTCTACAAATGACATGGAGTCCCCTCCAACGGCGCTGGAGCCTCCTCGTGCAGCACGGCGCGTGGTGCTGAATGCAGGAGGAACAGCTTGGCGGTTCCCCCAGGAACAGACCTGCCCACTATCTGCAGCTGTGCTGAGAATTGTCATTTTTAAATATTCACATATTTAATCAGCTGTAAGGGCTCTCACAACGCACATGCACACACACATGCATTACACTGGGGGACAGCACTTTGCTGCAACATATCATGTTACCATGACAACGTCCAAAAATGATGTACAATTGTTGGTATTTATTTTATACTTTTTTACTCGTTTTTCTCAAAACAGCTTCACTGACATTTGTGCAATATAATCTCTGCTTCCATTTCTCAGATTTCATGTGTTTTTATGTTCCATCTGTAATCCTTTATTTTTCCGAGTAAATGTTATGTGCTGAACACACATGTGCCGTCCTCATTGTTTACCTTTTTTTTACGTCTTTATGCTTCCACTGGTAACTCTGTGTCTATCGTCACATTGCTATGAATTGTGGGTAAGTCATTCATATCTGCAGGAATGCAGACTTACTCAAAGGGTTAATAATGATCTCAAAATGTCTGCGGGCGCACGCCTCAAAATCTGTGAGTCTGTGAGTGTGGAGATTGGGATTGGCCCATCCTTCTGCTCCAGCCTCCCTTAAATATGGGGACGGGCCACCCACTAATCACGGATCAGGAACACCTGAGAGCAGGGATACGAGAGGGGAAAGAGCACAAGAAGGGGGGAGGGGGGAAGCGTAGCACTCGGTTAGTACTAAATGCACCTGCCGTTTTCAAGAATCACTAGAGAGACCATTAGAGTCCCTTTTCCCCTCAAGTTGTTCGTCTGCATCTGCAATGTTGCTTTGTGAGTTTAGAAAATGATGCTGCCCATGAAATTAATCAAAATCAAGAGAACAAACATTAAATCTCATGGAAACAGGGAGCAAGTTTTGCAAATGAGGTTGTCATGCCTGAAAAATAGGGGCTGATTTAGACAGCACATGCTGTATTGCCTTGAGCAAAACAGACACGAGAATATCAACACAAATGAACACATAATACCTGGACTGTTTGTCATCGTTTTAAGGAAGGTACTAAATGGAAGTGATTGCTTGACTAAAAGTATTATAACAGAAATTAATTCTGTGTTAAACCAAGGGGGGATAAGAATGCACGGTGTGAAACTGCCAAATGTTTCTGATACTGCGGTGAGATTCTGAGGCAGCATCAATTAGTTGTGTGCATTCCTTTGACCTGTCACTAGGATATCTGAGCACCTTTTATCATTGTGCACAGTGTGGGGTGTGAGCGGCATCATCTCTAATCATGTGTTGTTGTCTTCTCCTTTTTTTTTTTTATTATTTGCCGGGGTAAAAATATGTCCCTACGCCATGCAGAGTCCCCAGACAGCCATGTTGTTTACCGCTGATTAACAAAGAGAAGGGGAAGTCAAGACTGTGACACCAGGTAACGTGAATGAGGTGCCACAACACCACAGCAGGAACATGGGAAGGATTCTAAAGCAGCAAGTTTGAGAGAGAAAGAGCAAGGCACAGAGGGGGAGAGAAAGACAAAGAGAAAAGAGTTGTAGAGGAGGAGAGATAGAAAGAGGAAGCCAAAAAAAGACGGAGAGACGGTGACATCAATGTTCACTGCCAAATCCTTCCAGACAGAATACTAAAGGAGTGCTTTGGATGTCATATGCTCCTCAGTACTAAGAAAAATGAAATACATTGCCAAGTGTTTTGCAGGCATGTTTTAATCATGATTGGACCATTTGTATTAAATTATAGTTGCTATTGCTGAATAACAAACCTGTAGTCAAGGTCAGGTCCGGTAGCTTAAAAATACCTTAACATTAATGTATTTAAAAAGCCAAATTAAAGTCTTTTTTATAGCCTCAACTGTATTCAAGTCTCTCCTCATTGTTCATTACTGCTACAATTGGTCTTGACTGACTCACCTCACCAGACGATAGTTAAAACCCTTCCATTCAGGCAGGTTTGCAGTATTTCAACCTGACCCCTTCCTTTGAAATAGACGAGCTGTTGTCAGCTAATCAGCAATATGATATTCAATCATGGAAGTCATGTTCTGTCTGTATAATCTACTTTGCATGATATTGGATATAACAAGGAAAACATACCACATATGGAAAAATGAACTTGCATGCCATTTAGCTCAATAAGGAAGCTGTCAGTCCTGAAATAAGTCCATGCTTTATGCAACTAAATCATTAATCATGTGTAATCTTTATGAAACCACATATCTACAGACATGAACAAGAGTCTACAGCCGTGCTAGCTGTTATTTGAAACTGTACCACAATTGTATGTACCAAGATTCATTCAAATGGATCCAACTAGCTAGCACAATTGTCAAAGTCAAGGGGGTGCTAGAAGAAATATCAGGGGATCAACAAAGTCATAATAATTCATAGTCTGGAAACCATGATGCCACGATTTCATTCCAATTTGTCCGAGATATTTAAGTCTGGATCAAAGTGGTGGACCAACTGTTTAACTAGAAGACTGACATTACCGTACATAGAGCCATGATGCTAATATGGCTAAACATGTTTATTATTAAACCAAATGTCAAGTGAAGCGAGATAAAATTCCTGCCTATTTAGGGGACAAACTACCTCAGCTTGTAGCTTCTCAATATTGGCCACCCAAACAGGTGTAACCAGGAACATGGGACACACAAATAAACAACACAGCTTGACCAGGCTGGTCCTTTCCTTGATCCCAAAGCAAATGTTTGACTATTCAAACATTTTTTGAGAAACTAATGAGAAGTGACATGACAACTAGCAGAAGCAAGATGACACATCTACACAACATTACTCTGGGCAACGTCACGTTTTTTTCTAATATCCTAAAAATACACTTTAAACAGGCCGGGGAGTCTGCCAAAGGATCAAACAGGCACAAGTGGTGCACCAGCTGGTACCATGGAGAATATCTTCAAATCCTGCAGCACAGGGACTGATGTAGCAGTGCACAGGTCAAAGGATTAGCAGGTTTGTTAGTGACAAAGATGACGAGCAGGGAGGGAAGAGGAAGGTAGAAAGCGGTTGCTTTTGTTTGAGGTACTTTGAGCTGCTTTCTCAATGTGCGTCACTGCTTTTTGTAAACAACTGAAATATCCAGCTTTAAGAAATTAACTTTATTGCTTTCTTGAATGGTAGAAAATAAATATATTTGAGGAAGTCATTTCCTGCCAAAATTAAGAGTAAATCAGCAGGAAAAAATCATCAAATAAATGTCAAAACATATTTGTGTACATGCTTGGATGAGCTCTGCCCTGAATACGCTTTTCTTGTGCCAAAAATAAATGAGCTTCCCCATGGGGGCATCATGATTCCATAAGCTTACATATAATAACAACAGCATGACATGCTACATCTTCTCCTATAATTAGGTTACTATTTCCTGTCCCCAAGGAGCCCAGTGTCAGTTGGATGAATATGGCTTATTATTTCCCTCTTCTGCTCTCCTCTCACTGGATGTCTATCACCACACCTGAACAAATAAGAGCACAGCTCTGTGCATTTCAATCCTGCTGGGAAAGTCATACTGGCACAAAGACACAGTCAGTTGGCCGGGATTCTCCTTAAGCCCCAGTTTTAAAATCTATTTAGATTCTAAATTCATAATGTGGCTGGTCCAAACTGGAATTCAGGGGGCACCAAAATGCCTGCTTCATTTAGAGTTTGTCGCTATATATTTCAAATATTTCAGCTGTGTTTTTATGTAATAACCTTGGAATTGGTTCCACCTGTGATCTGGGTGGTCTTGAGATATTGCGGTTCAAAGTTTTCATATCCTGGGTACAAAAGCAAGCAGCTGAACTGACATGCAGTTACAGGTGCACTGTGTAACGTAGATACATGCTCCAAACTAATAGGAGACAGCATTTCACCTCTACTTCTTGGTCCATACAATACGAATTTTCAGTCACACACTTATTTTAGTGGTCCAATCAATATGAAGGATTTGATTAAAATCCCTCTTTTAACTGTACACAACTCAGATATTTGGTTTCACTGGGGAATGCATCACAGAACAGAAGCTAAAGACGCTTTAACCTCCGTTTCACTGGGACAACAATTCTGGCCATATCTTACACATTGCACCTTTAGGATCTCTTTCATAGGTCAAAATAACAGGCACCTCATGTAATACTTTCAATATATAATATCAAAAACCTATCACACACACATCTGGGTTTTGTAACAGGTATTTTTAAGAACAAGAGCAATGTATTTAAAAAATAAAGAACAAAAAGTTTAGTTTTACTTTGTTTTGAGACACAATCAATGAATGGAGTTATGTATTAAGATATTTGGGCAACATGTTAATATTGACATTAAACTATTTGGTCAATTCAAAGAATTTCACAATGCAATTAGTAACATTTTATTAAACAATATAAATAATAAAAAAATGTTTCCCTACTAATGTCTGCTGATGCTTTCTCTCTTTTTTTTCTCACATCTTTTTATTTTTTTAAGTTTGCTCAGAAATCTGCTTCTACTTTTTACCTCGACAGGCTGGTCATCATTGTCAGTAACTGAGTCATGATGTAACTACAGTCATCATGTCTTCAATAGACAAGTTTTAAATAGACAAAAACACAGTTATAAGCAGGGCACAGAGTGAGCACTAAAATCACTAAAATGTTCAGCAGCTATCAGCTAGAAACCCCGGTTCATCTCAAATTTGTACATATTAAAATGTAATCTTTATTTACACGTAAGTATCAGTAGCTTGAGTTACTAATAATAGTGATAGCTCTTACTAACAACGTTAGCATGAGCAATTTCATTAATGTAAGCAAGTCAAGCTGTCTAGTATGGTAGCTAATAGTAAAAATCAACACAAAACTACCCACAAAACTGTCACAAAACACAATTTTAAAAAAGGGCTTTAATTAAGTTGTCATTAGCAGCTCTGACAATATCTTTGATAAGGTTTGAAAACAATTAATTGAGCACCATTTATTTTAAGATTAAGTATGCTCTCTTTTGCAATAAGAAAAAACATCCCTAAAACCTTCTGAGCACTTCTAGATGACGCAGTGAATAGAGAAATGTCCTCGAGGTGGAGAACTAAAGTTCTTCCTCCGGCCTATAGCCCCAGTGCTGCTGAAGGCTGAAGTGTCCCTGAGCAAGGCTTTGAATCTCTTCCAGCTCTATGGGCACTGCTGTGTTGCTGACCCCGCTGTGAGGAAGTGGGCAACCAAAAAGAGAAGTTCCCTATGGGAGGCATGGAGGAGACAGAGGATGGTTGTAGCACTGCCTGTTTGACCAGTCAGGAACCAACGAGGGTGGTGTGATCAATATGTCACACGGCTGCTTTCCCCTGAAGCTTGCAAACAAAGTTCAATGTATCTGTGTGCCGCATAGAGTCAAAGAAGTACAGAGGGGAAAAAAATAAACAAGTACACATTTTGGGGTAAGAAAATAATATTTGAGCTCAATTATTCATCTTATATCAATCAATAACTGTGCTGGTGGAATTGGCCATATACATACGCTTTGTGGTTCTCTCTGACAGGAAATGCTGTTTTAGTAATTTCATGAAGTGTGAACTTTAATTCACACAATTGTGATTATGTTTTAGATCGTTAAATTTGCAATAACTGACTGGCCACTTGGGAGAAGAAGAAACAAGCTGGAAACACAACATTATTATTACCTTTATAGTTGAGTGGGTGAACTTGTTAGCAAACAGTTGCCTATTTAAAAATCAAGCCAGTGGTTGTTCTTAATAAAGATATATTGATTACAGCTGATTAAAAAGACAAACAGGAATAACTTGAATCTGCACAGAACCATTGCAGAATCATCGAAACCAAACTTGCTACAACCTTCTCCGTTTTCTCCTTTATATACTCCTCTGTAAGAGTACACCTCGTCCAATAGGGTAAATTATTTATTAGAGACTCAGAGAAGGATGTAGGTGAAATTGAGAGGCAGTGGATTGGTTGAAACAGGAGGGGGGGTGGGGGGTTATGGTGGATGAAAGGAGAACTAAGAACCCGGGGCTGGACAAGACTTCAGATGGATGTGATGTCTGTGGAGTGGGTCTTCGCTGCTCATGCCTGTCCATCATGGCTTCGGAGTGATGACAGCGGCTGTGGCGTAGTGGAGAGTAAGGTAGTTCTCCAATCAGAGGGTCGGTGGTTCGATACCTGGCTTCGGCAGTCGATGTGTCCTTGGGCAAGACACTTAACCCCAAGTTGCTCCTGAAGGCTTGCCATCGGTGTGGACTGGATGTTGCATGAATGTTAGTTAGAGTCTGATGGTGGCACCTTGATGGTAGCCTGTCATCAGTGTGTGAATGGGTGAATGATATGTAATATACTACTGACTGTAAGTCGCTTTGGATAAAAGCGTCTGCTAAATGACTGTAATGTAATGTTTTTTTATTTTTATATATATATCTATCAGCCCTTCCTTATTAACTTAGCCTGTGATCAAACCTGGAGTTTACCAGTGCAGTCACAGTCACAAAGCAGCCACACTGGAGCACTGTTGTTATGGACCTATCACAAGGATGGAACCCAATGAACGGCTCTGGCTCAGAGGTTGGTGAAGTTTTAGATTTATTGTGAGAGCAGGCTGGAGAGATGTGGGCAGCTGAGATCGCTCGAGGGTAGCAGACAGGGAAGCAAGCAGGCAGGCAGACAGGAATCCTGGAGTCAGGAAACAAGAATAAGTCCGGGTCCAAGAATACAAGCAAAAACTCAACTTCCTAAACTTGGCCTGAGCATGGCTACCACAGTAGTTGAGCTAATGATCTAGCGAGGAGTGTTTGACAAGGTGGGGAAGCAATACTGCAAACTGAAGAAATGATCAAAATTAGGTGTGAATGCAGACAGGTGGGGACGATGAGCAGAACCGGAAGCAAGGAGAGCCAGAAGGACCACGCCCACACACAGACACAGACAAGGAGAGACAGACAGGGAGGTGTTGGAAACACAGGGGAGAGCAGAACACAAGAAACACCAGAAAATAAGCAGGAGCACAGCCACGACTGTGATAAGCACCTGATTTTTCTCACTCAGTTATTAAATGATCCTTATTGTGGATGTATTGCACCAAACCTGTTCCTATGAACCCTCTCTCTCTTCTCTCTGTCATGAGGAAAATGTTATTCTCTTTCCATTGCCTGTTAACTACCGCCTTTCAGGACTGCACGTTCACTTGAACTGAACAGGTGAATACCAGGATATATCAGCCACTTCTGAGGGAGAAAGTCTCCTGTAAATGCTGCAAAATGAACAATGAAAAGTCTCTTTCCTGTTGTAAGAGTGGCAGGCAATAGCAGCTTTGCAAATCCATACTTTTTGGTGTGCTTTTATATTTTTTGAAAGCTCACTTTGAATAATAAGCTGAAAAGTGCTCTTTTATGGCTGCCATTCATAATATCCCTTCTTTAAAGTGATGAAGGAAAGGAAACTTAAATGGCTGTGGGTGATGCCGCTTAAAAGCCATTCCTCTTTGCTCGAATGAGACACATTGACTATGTGAACATGCTCCTAAATGAGTCACAGGTGCAATCACATTCAATGCATCACAGTGATCATTTTACCAGGTTAAAAACATATAAACAGTGGAATAATAATATGTGTTGAGTAGAAGCTTGTACCAATTCAAGGCTAAAACAAGAAAATTAAGCAGCTTGTCCTTCATTTGCTCTGCTTGGATTCATCTTGCAAGAGATAGCTATCAGCTCAGTGATGTAGGTAGGATTTATTTATTTATTTACACCTTTTATTTATTTATATGTAGTTTTAAATACCACCCACGTCTGCTCCACATTTCTCTTGTCTCCTCACTCGTTAAGATCTAGGCACTGCAGCATCGCAGCTGACAGTCTTTTTACCTTTGTGATTCATAGATCCAAAAGACTTACACACTGCATATTTATGCCCTTAAATATGGGTTTATAGACATTTTAGGCCTGACAGAGGCTATATATATATATATACAATGTGTATATCTGAAGGTGAAAAAATATTTCTAAATTCTGAAATAAACAAAATCACCTGCTATGGATGCCACTAGCTGGGATATCTTACAATATGAAGCAGTTCTTAGTCTTTACATAATGACTTTGGTGTTAAAAAAATGTCGGAGGCTTTAACATTTGAGACATTAAAGATCGTGTGACAGAATTCACAGGAATAATGCATACACAAAGTTTGAAACAGTTGAGAAAGTTCTATTAAAAATACTTTAATAGCACTCTGCTGTGCAGCAGTCAAAATAATGAATAATCGTGATAGCTAATCATACCTGCGAGTTAAATCTCTTTCAGGCAGTCTGGGTTGATTCATCTAAAACACAGAAACTAGGGGATTATGATTAATCATTTTTTTTGTTTGGATCTACTTTGGTTTTAGTGGTGAACCACAGAAACCTCTGTAGAGGCCAGAAGATACGTCTGAAGTGCAGCTACCAAAAGGCTTCCCTCTGCAACAAATCCTAATCTAGAACTGCAATAAATACACATAACACAGGAGAGTGGCTGTTGAATTCAAAATTGGACCTAACTATGATTCGGAGCGGAGCTCACAAATCATATTCATCCATGTTTATGAAGAATATTTTAGAGATGGAAAAAAGACAGACATTAACCGAAAGAAAAGGAGAAACAAATAACAAATAAATTATTTCAGAAACACATGTGTTATTATGTCAGTAAAGTCTCTTACTAAAGAATATTAATGTATTATTTTCATTTTATACTCTGAAACAGAGGAAACTTATTTTTAGAACTGAATCAGAGCAGAATGACTTGCGAACAAGGACATCTATGGGTCATATAGTATAATGCAGAAACCCTGACAGGCTGATTGTACCTTTTGTGCTTTATAATTTACAGAAAAATAGAGATGCAATCATACCAATATAATATTATAACAACAAACATTTCCCATTTGCAAAACCTTTTAATTATTTATTTGTCATATCTGCAAATGCATGCTCACTATATGTATAACAAATAGTACCTGTCAGAATTTCAGATCCATGAAAAATAAAAAAGGCATTTTCCATTCCATGCATATAGGTCACGTCCTCCTGTCCCTTCCACTCATGTCCTTACGGCTCACAGCTTGTATGATAGAAATGATTCACATCCTCCAATATAATCTTACACAGAGTGGAGGAAGCAGGGATGGTGAACATTAACCTTACTTAAGCTGCTGTTTTTCTCGAGGGGATTTGGAAGGATTTTATTACTCAAAATTGAAAGGCACTCTTCAGTAGGAGGAGCAGACATGCATGGGCTAAAGCTACTTAGTAACTGACACACTACACTGGAAAATGTTTTTTGATGTTGTAGTACAAAAAGCCAAACGGTTTTGAATGTGCTTTTCTTTGTCTCTGTGTTTATATTTCTTTTTTCCTTTTCTACTCAGAAATTACATCACACAGCACAAAGGCCACTTCACGTCTCTGAAGTCTCTTACTCAAACAGGAAACACTGAGGCACCCTTTTCAGGAGCACTCATTTTCCTCATCATGCTCAATCAGTGCACCGTTTAGTGGTTTTGATTCTGATTCAAGAGGCGGCTTTGACCTTTGAGACCTGAGCAAAGAAATATGAAGAGCTTCTAACAATAACAATATTAAATGTTGTATTAAGAGGTTCAACTATTTGATGTTGGGCCAATGAAATTATTTTTGAATCTAGTTTTATGTGTATCCTAATAAAAGAAGTTTATAAGTGCTGAGTCATAAATGCCCAAAAACAAAAAAACACCTTAGTTTTCCCTTTATGCACGATTGTATAAATACACTCAAATGAACTGTGAGACTGCCGTCAGCAAATTATGTTTCCTATAAAACCTAATTCAAAGCATTTTCTCTTCATTTGCACTCTGGAGTCAAACAAACTTGCAGGTCTTTAGAGCACCAGACAGTTTGTGAGATGAATAAATAAAGGAACGCATAGTTTTTTTCTGAGCACATCCCCGTAGATCTGTCTAATGACAGCTGTGGATGTTTAACTGTCCTCCTCAAACTGAATTATCTCAGTTCTGCTTGAGCCCGCTCCAATCTTCATTACTATTGCATGGCCTATGGCCATTTTTACTCATCAACACTGCATTACATTATTTACCAACTGGAAACAATTGAAGGAGCGCTGTATTACAGGACTGGGAGTCAGCCATTAAAAATCCTAATCCTGAATTATGAATGGGTATTTCCATTACAATGCCATGTAACATAAAGCACCTTTATATGGTGAAGTTATATTTAAGGGACTTGCCCTTCTCTCGGGCTGCTGTTTGTTTTTGGAAGACGAGAAGAGGACAGATTCAGGACAAGTCTTCTCTTTTTGACTTGTTCTGGGCAGACATTGGGCAAAGAAATACTTCCAAACCTAATGGGATTGAAGGATTTCCAGCGGGGTCTACATAGCTGCAGGGAGCCCAGAGAAGCAGGGACAGGCTGACAGACAGACAGACTCAATAAATGGCTGGCTGAAGACAACGTCAGTAAGATTAGCTGATAGAACCAGTGAGGAGATCACGTTAAGGTTACTCAAATGATCCGAGTCATGTTAAAGACAAAAAATGGGTCTTCCTCCACAAATTGATACTGATCACATCATACCTCTGACAGCTTTTGTTTTTCTGCGTCATGCTGGTATTTGACATTAAAGGGCTGATTAACAACCAAACATGAGATGGAAATAACAAGAAATCAGATGGTGAAGAGAGGCTCTCAGGCTCTACATCTACAAGTGGCAGGCTCTAGCCAATACTCCTCACAATTCCCTCAGTTTGGATCTGATTTTAAAAGACTTCCCTGCAGGCCCACTTTCAAGCCAGCTACCCGTGTGTGCTTGTTCAGATTTACATCAATGCTAGAGATAGAGCCCTCTCCTCTGATCTCCTCCGTCAGAGGGGAAAGAAGTGTGTACACAGAGGATAAACACTATATCTTAAAGGGCAGGCACAACCAAATATAAAAAAATAAACACGTTTATCCCTCTTACCTCTTGTGGTACCTAGAGATATCCACTGCTGTTTTCTGACACCACTGTTATACAATGGAAGAGAATGGAATTGTTGTCTGTGGTGATCAAAGCATTGTCCAAGTTGCTATGGATCATCAATAGACCTCACTGTGGACATTGGTACATCTAAATAGTTGCTAACAAGACTGGGGGACAACAGCCATGCTAGCATATCTGTCAGGCTGTAACCATCATGTACTCGGCACAGTGAGCTCAATATCAACTTCAGCATGCTTAAAATTACAATTCTTACGTATAACGTTTACCATGTGCAAAGTCTCAGTTTAGAGTGTTAGCATGCTAATATTTGCTAACTATCTATTAAACACAGCTGAGGCTCATTGGAATGTCATTCATTTTGCAGATATGTGCTCATAAATCATTATTTGTATTTTGAGAGTGATTACTTTTGAAAGTAATTACATTTCATTGTCCAGGGGCCATGATGCCTGTATCAAATTGCAAGTAATCCATCCAGTAGCTGGCCAAGTTATTTCAATAAAAACAAAACTGTTGGCACAAAAAGAAAAGCGAGGGGATCACCAAAGTCCATTTCATACTGCAGATGATGAGATATTTAAATGAATAAGTAAAAATGTTGACCTGCTGGTGGCTCTAGGGGAAGAGTCTGAGGACCACCAAAGTCATTCAAATGTTTTGTCTAAGGACTTTTAATATCTGTAGCAAATTTCATTGCAAGCCATTCAATAGTTGAGATATTTCAGTCTGGACCAAAGTGGTAGATCTTTTGACTGACCAGCAGAACATTAGTTTGAGTAAACAAAGAAAGAGAGGTAGGGTGCCCCCTTCTAGATATAAACCATGCAAGTTTTCAGTATCATCAATCATTTACTATTTCAATAGATGTTGCCTTAATGTTATACCTGCGTTGCTAAGCGTGGTACGGAGATAATGTAGGTACCTGTAAGTTTTAAGATAAACTTTTCAAAATTTCAAACCTTATGTTTTGAGGAGATGTGAGAGGAGCTCTTTATGTCCTGTATATGTTACTGACAGGGGGTATCTAGCCAAAAATATATACTTCCATGTACTGTATATACATATAAACATTTACATAGATTATAAACAGTTGAGGACAGTATTTACAATGGACTGATAATGTTCTTATTAATAGAAAAAAACAGCAACAACGTGCTTGGGGCATCAAACAAAACAAAAAAAACACACTAATGGTTTCAGCTCTTCCCTAGACGTTGCTTCTCTCATCTGATATTTTGATGAATATCAGCCACTGATGTAAAGCAGCACAATTAGCATGCATCTCAGTGATAAGACTAAATGTAGCTGTCCTGAAGCTGTGACTAAGGAGGTGAAATCTATGAGCCTCACAGTCACATAGAGTAAAAATGATAGATACCCATTTTCCTTGAGAAGGTATCACATCCAGGAAGAGAAATTACAACTCTTGCTTAATTGTCTGGTAAATGGAATGAAATTGAGAACGGATGACGGTATATGTAGAGAGCTACAATGGACTGAGGCTCAATTTTAAAGACAAAAAGTGCATCATCATGCTTGCTGTGTGGCAAGCAGTGCCAGAAAGTGTGGTCTGAGAGATTGTGCTCATTGTTGCACCAGAGGTTCAGAAGGCCCTGAGCTTCTGTAACCAACACATTCAGGGCTGCAGTAGAAAGGATGTGGGAAGAATATTAGCATGATATGGCTGCAGAGGAGAGCGGGGCCCTGCCAAGTAACGCACACTCAGAGGTGGTTAATTGCCTTGCAGCTTCTCAGTTGAGGAAGCACTTGTGGGACAGGGGCAGTTCAAAGAGTTGGGAGAATGACTGCAATTCAATCAAGTACAAAATGATGGCAGTTTGGCCCTTGACCCAACACAGATTGGAGGCAGGTATGTCATTAATTACACATTGTTCATTGTCTTCTGGCTGTGCATATTTTAATCACAGGTAATATGGATGGCTATTTTCCATTTCCAGCTGCCAAGTGAATTTAAACCAGCATTGTACTCTGTGAGCTTTCTGTGTAAAGTTCTTTTGTTTTTCGAATGCAGTGTGAAGCCCATTGAGAGGTGCGAGCAGCAAGGTAGGTGAGTCCATACTGCTCGGTTGGCTGTGCTTTCTCAGATCTACAGGGGAACTCCATTCCTCGTTAAACGACAAACCGCCACCTGTTCTCATTTCATCTCTCCCGTCCTCGCTGTGCCTTTTGGACCGCTGGTGAAGGGCAGACACCCAGGTACTCCTTGAGGAATGGAGGCAAGTTTCCCATTCAAAACATTCCCCATCCATTTCCTGATGGCCGCCACCTGTTCACTCCCCCTCCACCTCCCCCTCTTCCCACCACCACCACCACACCGCATCCACGCTCACCTAGCGTGGGATGGGCAGATTGTTGGGGGATGAGAGTGGATTGTCGCTGTCACAGGGGGGCAAAGGAGGAAAGAAGGTGGGTGCTCTGTGTTACCTGATGGCCCCCAAGTTCCAGATGTCACTCTTTTTAATGACATAATTATGACCGTCTTACGACTCCCCTTGGCCTTCAGTCTGTACTGGAAACTATGCATATTGCACAGGCACACACGCACTTAAACACGCATAATTCCTGCATATTATTATCATTCAAAGTCTGTGTGCCTATGTTTCATAATTATAATACTGTCTTTCTGAAACATATTCTATAGGTAGCTGAGGAAGCTAATTTATATTTGCTCCTACTGTCAAGTAGTATCACAAAGAACAGCATGATTGTTAAAATTAAATCATATATATTAATCGTCTAAAAAGTAAAGCACAAAAGGAATTATCTTCATGACAGCTTATCAATCAAATATCAAACTGGCCAGCTTTGTCTTGGCTGACACCCTGGAGCTGAGGCCATCTGGACCATTTTCTGGTCATTAACCATGCTCACTTCTTAAGAATCCTAAAGTACTCGCTTTGTTCCGAAAGAAAGACTCGATAACTCCGTGTTCACAGTTTGAACCACTTGGTTTGCTTAATTCTATCTTTGCTTGGTGTGGGAGAGACGTTGCTTTTTTGGAAGAGGAACATGATGAAAGGCGTTTAGATCTGGAGGCATCAAGCCCAACAGTGCGAGACACACAAAGTGGTAGCTACCAAGCTGAAATTCAGCAAACAGGCACTCCACGAATACATGGGACACTGTGAAGAATGATCACAATGAATACCACGATGAGCTGTTATTTCAGTGGGGACCTGATAATGATGGAGGCAGTCCCTTCTCTTACAGGGCTAATTGGGGTTCAGAGGCATCTAATGCATGATAGATGGAGAAGGAGAGGGTCTCAGTGGTGTATGGCACCGTTGGCACGAGATCACAAGCATTAATAGAGCTGCACCTTTCACTCTGGGCTGAAAGACATCTGTTGCCAGCAGGTGACCTCGGCTTTATCATTACCAGCTAGACCCACCGATGTTTTCCTGGCATGACAATTTAAAGCGATATATATGTTTGCTGGCTAATTCAAGCTGTCAACATCATCCCTGTTTGTACGTGAAAAATGGCTGCACCATGCAGCGCGCCAGATGGCAGGAATGGATCATCAATCTGGGACAGCAGACATTTGATGGATGGATTCTCCAGAGTAAACAGTTTCAAACTAAGGACCACACTGAGAAGAAATTTGCTCACAAATGAGCACTTTTGTGTCGACATTATTCTCTGAAAGACTTGCAGACGCTGTCTTTGATTTTTCATGTTTTTGACCTATGTTTTTACAGACACAATACATAATCCAAATGGAAAGAAGCAGCAGTCCCACAACCAGAAATAAAAAAACACAGGATTGGAATCTGCTATCACTCTAAAATTGATTGTTTTTAATATAAGGACTAATACTATCCAAGAAGGTCAGATTTCTCCAGGACTTAATTATATAATCGATAGTTTTACAATAACAATGTATCAAATGACAATGCAAACGTGTTTCTCGTAGTGATGAATCTAACGAGAGTTAATACCTAAATAGGCAAGTCCTTTTGCTGTCTGACCCGTTTTTACTGTTTAAGTTTACTGTCACTGCTCTCCTTAAGTCCTTTTCTGCTGCAGAAGCCAGCTGTTTTCAGCAAAAAAGCAAAAAGCTTTTGAAATCCACTGCACACTTTGTGCACAGCATCAAATCTGCCAATTGACAGTTGGTGAACATAGTGGAGCTTTTGATATTAATAACCTATATTTATACACTTTTCAAAACAAAGTTTAAAAGTGCTTTATAGTGTTGAAATGGGACTGCAATGAAATAAAATCAACACAGATTAAAATGGAAGTAAAATGCCCCGAAGTAATATCAGAAACAGAAAGCAATAACATAAATAGGCTAAAACAGGTTAGAGATAAACTGATGTGCTTGCATTAATAAAACGTTTGTTTTGTTTGTTTTGTTTTAAGAAGTTATTATAAAGAGATCCCTGATTCAAATCCTCAGACATAAAGGGCCCTAACTGCAAAAGCTTGGTCACCTTTAGTTCCTTTATTTAGCAGCCAAAGTGCCAGTTATAGTTACATAATTACAGTTAGATGAGAAGATTTTACCCTCTCATGCCTGATATGATGAATATAAAGCTGAAGCTGTTAGTTGGCTTAGTTTAGCATAGAGAGTGACAACGCAGTGAAACAGATAGCATGGCTCAGTAACAAAATATGCAAGCCTGCACCTCTTAAATTCACTAATAAACAATATATCTTGTCAAAACCTGTTGAAACATAAGTTTAATAAGGACAAAGGGTTTTATAGGTTGTTATGTGTCTAGTTAGTAGCCGGGTTCAGTAACTGTTGTCTCCCTGCAAAACCACAATTTATATTTCCACTTTGGTAATTCTATGGATTAAATAAATAAGATATAACTTGTTAATTAGTGAGATTTAGAAAAGCTGGGAGGTGGATTTTCTTACATTAGGACAGAGCCGGGCTAGCAGTTTTCAGTCTTTATGATAAGTTATGCTAACTGGCAGCAGCTTCATATTTAACGGAGAGACATGTTAGTGGTATCAATAATAAAGTAGCTCTTGGCAGAAAAGTATGTTGGTATTTCCCAAAATGTTGAACTATTTATTTTAAGTTAAAATACAATCTCCTAAACCCCAATACGACCATGGTGCACTTCTTATTTTCAAATTGCTCTGTTCCAAAACGAACAATATTTCAATATATAATTGTTACCAGCTAGACACACAAAAACCAAAAACACACAAAACACCAAATAACTTTAAGATCTTTCAAAAGCAAATCATTCAAAACTATATAAAGTAAACACACACAAATAATTTCAATGTTAGTGTAAAGCAGAGAATATGCTTTATACTAACGTTAGTGGTTTCATTAATAGTACCACAACTACCAGTTTGTGTGTCTTGGAAATTGCAAGAAACACTGTAAACACGTACATGACAATTAGAAAGGGGCTCTTATCAAAAACCATTCCTAAATCCCAGATTACAGTAACATCAGGCCAAACAGTGCATGTCACGTTCAAGCACATGAATTGTTAATGAGACTTAAACTGAGGGTGAAAAATGTGCTAGAGTTTCTGTTGATTTCGTCAAGATTTTTTTGTTTACCTTCATCATTTTAATGTTTGCTGAAACAGCAGCAGATTTGACATTTTGTCACCTGACAACTTCCCTTTAAAGACGAGAGAGAGACACTCTTCTTAAGTAGGCAACATCCTGGGTACGAAGTGGCAAAGTGAGCCGGCTGAATATCACAATGTTTGCAAATTCAAACCTGCTGAGATGCCGTGCCACGTCTTGACAAGTTGCACTCTCCAAGCAAAATAAAATCTCTCCCAGTAAAAAGTACAAACAGTTTGAAAAGCTGCAAATTTAAAAAGAAAAGAAAGGGGAAGAAAAGCAACAGTGTGGAAGGCAGAGATGAGTCCTTTTATGACGGAGGCATCTCCATATGACATGCGACCACCAGTGTGTGTCATGAATAAATCATCGCGAACCGGGCAGAGAGAGTAAACAGTTGTGTATCTTCACCTCAGAAGCCTGGAGAGGCCTGTCAGACACAGTAGTTAACAAAGCCTACCTCCTCATCATCATGCAGGCCGTATCTCAGCGGATCCGAGTCCAAACCTGACACCATTACCCCCCCCCCCCCCCATCTTCTCCCTCCTCCACAGCGCAGGAACTCACCCGTGTTTCTCCAGAGACGACTTAAAGTGAAGTTAAAGCGAAGATGTTAGCAATGCTGCTGATCTTCCCCCAGAGTCCTCCCTTCACTCGGTTGTATTTAAAGTCGGCCTAGATTGTCTCTGTAAATTAGGCAACCAGCGCTCTGGGACTTACAGCCAATTTGTACCCACTGTGGAGAGAAATTCATTGAGACCTCACTGATTTTATCTATTAACACAACTGAAAGCACGATCAGGCTGATGTCATGTGCATCAGTGTCTCTAAGCTTTGGCATTATTTGAACTCTGCATGCATGGTGCTTAATCTGGTAATGACAGTAATGCTTTCACTAAATCATTTCAAATGAGAACATACAAAGTGTACAAAGATATTTTTAGAATATAGTTTTTTTTTTATTTATAATTTATAATTGGCAGATACAAAAAACTCTTGAACTGTATCCAAAGTGTGCAATAAATCACTGTTGATTTTTTTCCAAAAGAAAAATACAAAAAGACCATCTACTTTGGAAAGT